>NC_051181.1:66488952-66607832 GCF_013339695.2 Rhipicephalus sanguineus | reverse complement strand
TATTCGTCATTCTGCGGAAGAAGCGAGGCAATCAGCTACACGTCTGTAAGGCATTATGTGCACTTGTTGACGCGACGACTGATGACGATGAAGAATTATGGCTCAGCCCTTTGTAATGGGTTGGAATCTTTAAACGGCCCACCAGTTTGTAATTTGCACTGGGTGACGCCCGGTCGCTATTTTCCTCTCCCGTCATGCTGTATAACATACGTTGACGTGGGAGAGAGACGGGGGGGGGGGGGGCGAAGAACTTTACTGAGACCTCGAGGAAATGGATCATGCGCTTATGGGCTTCCTTGACAACCAATACAAGTGCACTTGCGAGGAACCCACTACGCTATAAATCATTGTAATTTTACTGAGACCCCGAGGAGAGAGAGAGAGAAGGAATGTAGGAAAGGCAGGGAGGTTAACTAGACAATGCGTCCAGTTTGCTACCCTACACATGGGGAGGGGGAATAGGGGAGTAAAAGAGAGAGAGAGAGAAGCATAGACACATGTCACATCACACACACAGTGCCGAGTTTCACAGGCGGTCGCTCAATAGGGTTCTTTTCAAGTACCGCAGTAGGGCTCGTGTGGCTTTCTGGGCTGATATGCTGCGCGACCAGGCTCCTAAGATCTTTGCTTCATTAAAGGGACGGTCATCGTCTATCCAAGTGGATCATGCGCTTATGGGCTTCCTTGGCAACCAATACAAGGGCACTTGCGAGGAACCCACTACGCTATAAATCATTGTAATTTTACTGAGACCCCAAGGAAGTGGATCATGCGCTTATGGGCTTCCTTGGCAACCAATACAAGTTCACTTGCGAGGAACCCACTACGCTATAAATCATTGTAATTTTTGAGAAGTAGGGCAGCAGGCACTGTGCCAGTTTTCGTCATTCTAGGGAGAGCGTTGGTACCTGCTAAACCCATGTAAGGCATTATGTGCACTTTGTTGATGCTGTGCCTGATGACGATGAAGAATTATGGCAGAGTCCTTTGTAATGGGTTGGAAGCATTCAACAACCTACTCGTTGCGCAATGCGCATTGTGTGACGCCTGGTTACAGAATTCGCGTTGTGCGACACTTGGTGCTTATTTTACTCTTCTACCACGCTATATTGCATACGCTAATGTGGTTCCTTCCCGACATGAAGCCTGTATAGGACCTTTTTGCAAAGCAGTTTCAAGCACCGGCATGGCTCAGAGAGTGAATACTGGGCCTCCCACGCAGAGGGCCCAGGTTCGAACCTCGTTCCATCCTGGAATTTTTTTCTTATTTCGTTTTTTTTCTTATTTCGAGCGATACTGGTTACGGACACCGGCGGCGGCGGCGGCGGCGGACAACTACGGCGCCAAAGACGGCCGGTGAAATGACCTCATAACAGCTTTCGCTGCAAAACACTACAGAGACCTAGGTAATGCATGGGATGCAAAATGACAGCCAAGAAAGCACTTGTGCTAATAATCAATTAGGATTTCACAAATTATTTGAATAAATGTAACAGGAATTGAAAAATGCGGTACGCCAAGATAATTTCTGTTAGGTAAACGCTTCTTCTGTTAGATCTAGCATCAGTACCAGTGGTACTAAAGTTGCTAGAATCTTATTTGCATATAAGTTAATTCATTGCATGCAGTCAAACATACATCCGCGACATTCTTCAAATCGCTGATATGTAAAATCCACAAAACGCAAAGCCAACCCATTCTCTCACGCATCACATTTCGTTAAAAATCAAGACGCAAGGGAATCTTCAATAACGACAGTGTAGCAACATCAGAATTTGCGCGATAGACGCCACACGCTGGGGAGTACGCGGCGCAGGACAGTGACTGAGAGCAAGTGTCGCGGCATCGGCGCAACCAAAAAGAAAAAAAAATCGAGAAAACAAAAGGTACGTGGGCTCGGCGTACACGTCCGCGCGCTTGTCTTCCTCATATTCTGCCCTCACTGGATGACTCTGGCGTAAAAATAAAATAACGTCACTGCCCTTAGACTTATTCAGATGGCTTAGTGGCACCAGCACCAGCTTGAGAAGCGGAGCTTGGCCAGCGATTACTGTTTCGCACGGTTGTGTTACGATAGAAGTATGCTGTATCTTAAGATACACGATACATTATTGAATGTATCGGAAATACAGATACAAGATACCCATAGAGTATCTAAAATAGTATCTAAGATACATGTATCTTCGATACTGCCCAGCACTGGATAAGCCTGAGGCGGGCTCCAAATAGGAGCGGCATACTCAAGTTTTGATCTGATGATGGATTTGTAGGCTAGCAGTTTTAAATTTTTAGGAGCGTGACGTAAATGCCGTTTTAGAAATGCGAGCGATTTGTTAGCACCCGTGATTATGTTCGTGACATGCGCACCCCACGTTAGATCATGTGACAGTGTTACACCTAGGTACTTATAAGATTGTACTCCGTCCAAGGCAACGTTACCGATTGTGTAAGAGAAGGTTAAGGGGTTTTGACGACGCGAGAACGGCAGTGATTTGCATTTTGTTGGGTTAAGTGTCATGAGCCACTGATCACACCATGCTTGAATAGAGTTATGGTCATCTTGAAGTGCTTGCTCCTCAGATGAGTTAGTAATGGTACGATAAATGACGCAATCATCGGCGAACATACGAATGTTACATGAGACATGCAAAGGTAATGTAGATCAAGAACAACAGAGGGCCCAATACAGAACCCTGAGGGACACCGGACGTTACTGGAAGAGGGTTAGAAATGTGCTCATTAACAAAAACCGATTGTGAGCGGTCCCTTAGAAATGCTTCAATCCAATTAAGAACGTTAGGGTTAATGTTTGAGCCAGAAAGTTTAAAAAGAAGAAGCTGATGGGACACTTTATCAAACGCTTTCGCGAAATTTTAAAAGATGGTATCAGTTTGTTGATTACAATGTAAGTTTAAGTGTAAATCATGAAGGAAGTGAGCGAGGTGAGTTTCACAGAGAATCCTTTACGGAACAGTGACCATGTGGTGCACAATGAAAAAGGTCGTTTGAATCTAGGAAGGCCATGATTTGTGAATAAAGGACATGCTCGGTGCTTTTGCACGGTATGCTTTTATTTATTTATTTATTTACATTACCCTCAGGGCACATAAAGGCGTTACAGAGGGGATGGGTAATAAAACAAAAAATGCAGTAAAAACAGAACACAATAATACAACAAATTAATTAGAATACATGTTCAAACAATACTCAGTTATTAGAGGTTTAAGATATGATCGGTTAGTGCAGTCTTGAAGGATGACACGTCCTCAATGGAGGCGATGGAGGGGAGAAGGTGGTTCCACTCGGCACTGGTCTTTGGCAGAAAGGAGTCTGAAAAAACGTTAGTACGGCAGAAAGGAATAAAAACTTTATACTGATGGTCAAGACGTGACGATATGTATGAAGGCTCGGAGATGAGTTCCTGTTTAAGTGAGTTATTTTGGTAAAGGATTTTTTGAAAAAGGCATAGACGAGAAATTTTTCTTCTAGTTTGCAAATCAATTAGTCCAAGGTTTGATTTCATTAGTGAAACGCTAGATGTACGGGTATAGCTTGAACTAATGAAACGTGCTGACCGATTGCTAATGATATTGGACGATAATTTAATGGTGACTGCTTACTGCCAGATTTATGGATGGGAACGACCTTTCCCACTTTCCAGTCATCGGGTAAGTGACCTGTTGAAAGGGACTGGGAATACAAAAGGCGCAAGGAAGCAGCAGAAATGTTCTTAGTATTTAGTAAAAACTTTGAACTAATTTCGTCAAAAGCAGCTCATGATGTGATCTTCAGATGTTCTATACGAAATATTATGCCATCAATGGAAAATACAGTGTCAGGCATCGGAAGTTCACTAGAAATACGCATAGATTTTAATGCGGGTGGAGGCATGGCACAATTATTAGTAAATACACTTGCGAAGATGGTGTTAAATACGTCCACACATTCTGCATTAGTTATGACATCATTGTTTTCATTGGCTAGTGTTACCGTGTGTTTGTGTTCTGGTTTAATTACACGCCAAAATTGTTTTGGGTTTCGTGTTAGCATACCAGGAAGGTCGTTATGAAAAAAACTTTTGCTTAGCGTTTTGTATTGCTTGGAGCTATTCAGTTTCCGCTGAGTAGTACTTATCCCGTATGGATGGGTTGTTTCTGTCTTTGGCAGCTCGAAAGTATCTTTTTTCTTATTTTCTAGCCGCTTTAGTGATCTGTTGAACCATGATTTGCTTTTGTTGGCGCGGAAGCTACATAAAGGTATATGTTTTTCACTTATTTCTAGTACTTTGTTTTTGAAAATCAGCCAGTTTTCGTGCACTGAACGATTACAAAAGTCCGTCTCAAATACTGGGAAAAAACGAGTTAGGTCATGCACACTAAACATTTTTACACCCTTAAGGGTGTAAATCGGCTTGTCGCCAGACGGACACCCTTAGGGTGTTATTGACAACACCCTTCAATTAGGGTGTTAATTTAACACCCTAGACACAGGGTGTTCAGCAAAAATTTTGTGGGGTGTTAGGGTGTTAGCTCGTATTAACACCCTTTCGTATGGGTGTTGGAAGGGTGTACACCATTCATTTCGCGTGATGTTTAATGGCCGAAACAGAAGCTTCAGGTGGTCACAAAGGGCGTCATGCATGTGTTCCTGCGGATATCATTAATTCGGGGTGTACTACCGAGTCTGTTTCCTTTGCACAAACGCGTCTTCATATTGGTTTGGCAAAGGTCGTGTTCGCATAAGGAAGGCTTGGTTGGAGAGACACCCCGAATTAGTGAAATGTGCAGTGGTCCATGCATAAGCCTCGTGTGTCCACCTGAAGCTTCAAATTCGGTCATCACCCACTTGTGCTGCATATTAAGGATCATGAAATGAAATCAGAAGTAGCACACACATATACATATGTATATACAACATCATGTACGAGCATATGTATAAAGGAATGCCTAATATGGCTTGCACATCCAGTCACACTGGTCTGCCAGACATAACGCTTGATTTAAAAAAAAAGTAAAATATTTATTGTCGGCTGTGATACAGAAAGGTATGAAAAATTGGAAAAAAACAGACATGGGTAATTATCAAACTTCTTTTACGTACAACAAAATTTGCATGTTGTGTGCACTTTGACAACAAACAAACAAAACTGACCGAACCTGCCAATGAGGGTGCCTGGTACTTGAAAACAATTTGTTTGTGTATGAAAAAGAAATTTGAAAGAATGTAAACTTCAGTTTTTATGGCCTTGCAAAGAAAAAAAACCACAATGGAAACTTTAACGAAGGCGATACCAAAACTCGAATTCTAATACAGTAACTGAATCCTACTATGCATTTTTTTACATAGCATTGTATTAAAAAGCCATTGTGAAAAGCAGGCCCATAGCCAGGAATTTTTTTCGAGGGGGGAGGGGGGGGGAGGAGGCATTTGCTGAAAGCCCTGAAAAACACTCATTTTCATATTTTTTTTCGGTAAAACATCCCCTTCCGTCAGAATTTCAGGAGGGGGGGGAGGTATGGCCCCCTCTGCCTCCTGGCTATATACGGGCCTTGTGAAAAGTATATGTGATGCTTCGATACTGAATATAATGTAGAGGACGAAATAGTATTCCAAGAATACAACTTTGCTTCAAAATAGTTTTCGAGCCAGTAGCTTCATTGCATTGTAAATATTTTGTTCAGTAGTTTGATCCCATCAATGGAAATCTCTGCACCAGCATTTCAGTACTATATACTTCTAAAATGTTTTCTAATATCAACGCACAACTACAATATAATAAAAAATCACGTCAACTGTGGGGAGTTGTACAGTAAAACGACAGCTTTACGTTACTATACCAGTGTTCAAAGTTATGGTTTATGGTTTTCTTAAAGTTCAGCACTGGAAAGAATGTAAAAACCACCTTTGCAGACATGTATCCAGGGGGACACAAAGTGAGACAATTGTAATTGCTGTCAGCCACCAAATTAGCTAAGATTCAATACTGAACATTTTAGTGGCTGCAGCAAGCGGGCACGTTTGTACTGAAAAGTTGGAACCAGTCTCTTTTCTACACGGTTCCCCTAGAAAGAATTCCAGCATGTCTGTGCTCGAGATATCTCGCTGCAAAGTTTGATGGCGGATTGCATAATCACGCATGCAGGGCGGTGTGGACCGGCGCAATCTTCCTCCGTGATGTGACGAGCAGTAATTGCTTGCTATCGCCACTCGGTAGTAACAGCGTGGGGGGAGGGGCTTTGCGCCAGCGCTCACCGTCTTGCATGTGTAATAATACAAATCACAATGAAAATTTGCAGCAAGATATCTCGCAGCACAGACATGCTAGAAGAATTCTTCTAAGTGGAACTGCGTAGAAAAGCGACCGCCTCCAACTTTTCAATACAAAAATGCCCGCATGCTGCAGTCACTAAGAAGTACTTCATTCAATCATAGTTAACTGGGCGGCTGACAGCGATAATTATTGTCTCACTGTGACTCCATGGATACATAACTTATCAGCAAAGGTGATTATAACGTACCTCACGGTGCTGAAATGAAAAAAGCACTAAAGCTGACTTCTGAACACCCTGTATTCTGCTCTTGATGAAGTGAAAAATCAACCCAAAATCAACCAAGAGCACAACTGCACTATAGCCCCAGTGAATATAAATCACCAAACTTTAAATTTCTTGCATAAAGTTGCAGTAATGCAAGTTTAACGCCTCTTTACTGAAATTATTGGGCGAACATTACTAGAGGTAACAGGAGTTGAAGCTTGTGTTTCTTGGTACTGCGCTGCTTTTAACGAAAACCTATACACAGAGGCACAGAAATACATAACAGCGCTCTGCTGCTCTATCCATAAGTGTATCAGTGCATACATCACATTCTGTGCTATGATTTGCAGTGATACTAGTGCAGCATCATTACGGTTCTTAAAGCAGAACTTCTTGTCGTAAATGTTGCACATAATTTTCAAGAGAAACAGTTTCACCACAGAGTGCAAGTTGAACATCAGAATTAAAATTCACCAGCACAAAATTTACCCAGCAATTAAAATAATTAATTCATTATTAAGATGTCTTGAATAGCAAAAAAAATCTAAAACATTCTTACTGTGCTCGAAAACTAACAACAGACATTCGCATGATATAAACACTAAAAATATAATCCAAGCAAACAGATGCTGAAAATCGCCCGTTGTACTAAAAAACTGAAACAGGCGTTTTCATACAGCAAGCGGTTTCATCGTCTTTAACAGAAAATGTTCATATTTGACCTCGAGATAGGGGAAATCCGCAAAACCGCACGTAGATGCACTTGGACTCATTGGAACACCACTGTCTAGTTGATGCAGCACATGACACCTCTGAAATACCACTGTCAGTAGATGGAGCACAAGGGATTGCAAGAATGTCACCCTGCATTGAAAAATAAAAGGCATAGTGAGTGTGTACTGCATATGCACCTCGTACTACAGCGCAAACACAATGGTAAACATGTGTTCGCTATTTATTGTGTCCGTGTGTTCGTGCACTAATACAACGTGAATACTCACAAACTTCCTCAGACCCGTTCACTAGAGTATATCGCTCATTAATGTCCATGTACACGACAGAAAATTGTGTGGCAGTGTGATGGCATGCATAATCAGTTGCGCAGGGAACAAACGGCAAAGGGAACAAAGCTGATGCTATGGGCGCTACTGGTCTCCCTGTGCATTAGAAAAAGAAGGCGCACACAGTGGTGAAGCTTTTCTACAGCTGCTTTTGTTTTACGAGCTGGAAAAAATTGTTTATATGGAGCACCTACTAGCTATGTGTACAACCTAGGCGAGCTATTGTGCTGTAATAACTTTCATATACGCAACAAATGAAACCAACAGACAATTATTAAGTAATAACTTCTTTATTAAGCGAAGGAAGGTTGATTTAATTGGCTGTTAGTTTCATTTGGTTCTTTCTAACAAAGAAACTAGCCCTCGAACAACTACTCTCCTTTAATAACAATTATAGTTGTGTGCTTGATCGGTAGTACATAGGTGTGTGCAAGTATTCGGAATCTCGAATACGAGTCGAATATTTCCGTTGTATATTAATTATTAGCACAATGGACTAAAAAAATGCCGAATCGCGCTTTTCCGAATATTCGGACAAATGAAGACTTTTCAGTGCTACGCATTTTTGTTTTTCAAGTAAGACATCACTAACACGTAATCGTTCTAAGCCTACTAAGGTTAAAACGTAATTGCGACGAATCGCCAACCAAGACTATACCCTGTCGTACTGGCTGGCCGTATGCCTACCGTTTGGCGCATGCCGCGATCACGATTTGTCGCGGAAAGATTAACCGCGCCCCTCAACTCGTGATATGGCCAACGCCACGGAAAAGGTCTTTCGTCCTTTGGGAAAGCGAAAGGACTATCACTAAGTGTGACTTCAGCGCCAATGCACGCGGCAACACCGTTACAGATAAACACCGGAAAGCACGAAAAACGCGATTACGGCCATCTATGAACTTGCCAGTACGGCACAGCCCTATCACCATCAGAAAATGAAGCCATCTGCCACAGCGCTGTTGTATGCGTGCTGCACGGATTAAATAGGTGACGAGCCAAATGCACCTGACCGCCATTGGCTGCCACCTTCGTTCCTTGTGATGAACCGCGAAGTGCGCGTCCGTCGCGGAAACTAAAACAGCTGGCTCTCGCGGCGTCGACCCAACAAGATACTTTCCACACCCGCGGCACCTGCGCTCTGATAGGAGAGGAGCGGGTACGAAGAATATTCGACAACATGGGGTTGGCTACCTGAGGCCTGCGGGGCAGTATTGTGTGGCCCCCGACACAAGGTCAGGATCTCTTCCCCCCTCCTCTTTTCACCACCTAAGGGCCGACATGGCAGTTTTGACCTCAAATGGGGTTAGACAAGAACAAAACTTGCTTGCAGTTGGCATTACAACGATTGTTTGTAAATTGAAACCTTAGGAGATGCGTGCTAAACACAAACGTGAATTTTATTCGTTTTCTACATTATTGTTCGTTCCATGAATTCCTTCGCTTTGACTGCAAACCGTCCGTAAAACTGAGTACATCGGCCGTCAATATAAGTTGCCGGTCTTGCACAGGCCGAAAGGGGAGGATCAACCGGTTGGAAAACATGAAACTGCACGTGTCAAAGATCATGATGTGTGTATGCGGGAAGCGACACCCGAAACAGCCCAACGCGGTGAAAACACGAACAAGTAGCGGCAGCGAGTGTTTCGTTTACTTAAGGTTTTTTTACAGATATTTCCTGTTAAGTGTACAGCTTAACACAGGCGTTATGAGTCACCAAGCAGCCCAGCTGTAGACCCTGTTGCATTATAAAACCTAGTTAGGTGTCCCGCCGCATTGTGCGAGCTCAGGCACACATTCACTTACATCCGAGTATTACACACGCACTTTGTGATAGTGACAAAATGGTTGTGCGCAGCGGTCCACAGTCAAATGTAACAGGAAGCGCATAACAGCCGCTTCCCGACACCGCGGACGGCGCACTTTCGACGCTGTAACGTTTCGCTTCACGAAGGCAGAGAACAAGGCGCGGAATCGAAGGGCGGCCGGCGCGACAGCAAACAACGAAAGGACGAAAGAGTTCAGAACAGCGCGTGCTGCGCCTGCGCTATGTTCGTCGCAGGCGGCAGCGGCCGCCGAGCTTCCATGTTCCATTTAGCAGTGAACCGCTCAATACATACAATGACACCTGACACAAACGCTAAGCACAACATAAAAGAAGAAACAGGTACTCGCCTGGAACGTTCGAAATGACAAGATCCCATACCGCCAACAATGGCGTCACAATGGCACGGCTGAATCTCGACGTATCCATTTTCGACAGCGTACAGCCACTTTCACTGAGAAGACGCATGGCTAACGCACAACGTAGGGGCAACAGCTTAGATCACACCACGCGCATATCAATCACAGTTGCGCAACATATAAATTAACACATCGCTGCACACGAACGAAAACCAAACTATACCGCACTGCGACGCACAACCACAGCCAAGCGCGAACGAAGCCGGAGCATAGCGCGGCCGGCGCGGCTTCCAGGCTAAACACCCCAAGTGATTCTACTGATTCTACCAATTCTACGTGCCGTCACGTGACTGCCGATCGTTTTCATCGTCAGGAGCGCTAGGAGCAAAGAAGGGAGCGCACCATGGAGCGCACAGCCTTGGCTTCCGAGATGGACGGTGCGCTATCTCGGAGGCGATGGCATAGTTTGTAAGAATGGCAGACTGGGCTTGTTGGTTTAGCAAATTTGAAGTGTAAGGCGCGGCAACGACAACGGACAGTACACACACACTTGTGACAGCGCGTGATGGGCATATAAACTGTGATGTTTTCGAAATGAACATTGTTGAAAGTGGCGCTCTGTGTGTGTAGCTTCACTTCAAATACGATGTCATAGCGTGATAGCGTGCGTAGGTCTCGCTCTCTCCCGTAGTTGCCGTCGTCTTTTCTCCCTCTTGAGCGGTGGGATGGGAGTTGGCAGTGCGTTCGTCGTGCCGTGCATTCAGGCATCATTGGGTTTACAGCATATGACTTGCACTTACTCTCATGCCGTAAGTTTTACGAGCATGCGCGGTCATGCACGCGCTACGCTTAATCGGTGCAGCATGTGAGGCGACATGTATACATGCATGGAGTTCGCGGTGTCCTAGAAACTCTCTTACCAAAGGTTTGCGCACGATGGCAGCAGGGAGGAAGGGGAGGGCGGGGGGGGGGGGGGACAGCAGCTTTCCAAAGTAATCCGTAAGCGCACGCCAATTCTGCCCCATACATTTACTCTGTCGAACCTCTCACGTCATCTTTAATGCGCAGGGTTACGGCTGCGTATGCTCTTCGACAATAATGGCAACCGAGGACCTTCGACGTTGAATTCGAAGCACAATGTACTTCCTACCGTTATCCCCGGAGGCCGTCGGGAGAAGCACCTCATCGCTTCATTTTCATGTTTGCATCCATGGTTGAGCTTGTTTTGCTCTTTTAGGACTCGATCGACAAAGAGGTTGCTGCGGTGAGACATGCCCCCCCCCCCCCCCCACTGATGGAGAACTCTGAGCACGCCTATGTTCTCATCTTCCTCGTTCGGTAGCGAGGTGCTAACATTATTGCTACTCATGTGGGTCCCCTTAAAGTGACATTGAATTCCTTCCGAATCTTTGCTTTCCTTTTCCAAGTGCTTCTGTGCGGAAATCATTAACGTGGAGGAATTGTGCGGCCAGTTCTTGGCATGGTATATGTAACCGATAATGATTTCCCTGCAGGTTTCCCTTGCATGGATGAGTGGTACGAATTCGGGTGTCGAAAAGTTAGCTTCATAATGTTTACGTTAGCTGGCTAATACTACCGCAAGGCTAGTGTCATTGTGTCCCATCTTGTTTAATGAACCTCAGTGAGGCCTCGGCTTACTCTAATGTTTGTGGAAGAAAAATTCATAGCGCAGATACATTTCCCAATGCACGCGCTTTAAACAAGTGAGTCGTGAAACTTTATGCATCAGTGTGTAATGTATGTATATATTTATGTATGTCAGAATTGCGTGCTCTATGTTGTATACATTCCACATGTACAATTGTACTATATTATCCTATATCTTGGTCTGTTCAAAGTAATTCTTTTTTGTCTGTCTTATTGGATAAGTGAACAAGTAATTAAAAGCGTTCATACCGCAACTTGTAAACAGTGTTCATGCCGGCGGGAAGTTTTCTGTCCCACTTACAGCTTTATACCCAGAAAGGCTTTGTATAAATTCAACATTTGTTTTAAATTGCTTCTACATTTGTATAGGCGCTGGCAATAGCTCGTAAAAATGTTCATGAGGGTTGGCATATATTGTGGAAAATATGAAACGGTAGGGCACACCTCGAGCCTGTGCAAAAGAGGTGTTTGCTGATTTTCTTGTACATTTTCTCGAGTCTTGTAGTATTTTCTGAAGCAGTGATACTTCGTCATTTCTCTATGTGAAAATAAAATATCACGAGAACTAACATTGTGCCAATAGCTCCACCATTTCCTTGTTTCTCTAATGTCACTGACATCGTAACCTTAGAAAAGGCAGTACAACAACAGACGCATTGCGCAATGCACGCGATTTAAATATGCATGCATGGATGCAACTTAATGCTTCAATGTGCACCCTTACGTTCTTCCATTAACACCCTTATGAAAGACATTAACACCCTTTTTCCGCGCACACCCTTCTCTTAGGGTGTATGTAGAACAAAAAGGGTGTTGTACAATGCGAAAAAGGGTGTTAATGTCATTAACACCCTTTTTACACCCTTAAGGGTGTAAAAATGTTTAGTGTGTGGTTAATAACTTCATAATTGGCCATATCATAAAGTCGAATTGTTTTCTTGTAAGCTTCATGTACTAGCGGGGCAAAGCTGAAAGTTGCATAAATAACCATGTGGTCACTTATTTCCCTTAGATGTGTGATAGATGTCGTACAGTCGGGGTTGTTGGTTAATATCAAATCTAGGATGTTTGACGAGCTCTGTGCGACACGCGTTGGTTCAGTTATCAACTGCGAGAGGTTAAAGTTGGGACATACATCAATAAAGTTATATGCTTCTGGGCTACCAGTTGAAGTTGTGTAGTTTTGCCGGTCAATGTGAGGATAATTAAAATCCCCGAACAGAACGATGTCTGCGTATGGATGAACTTTTGTAAGGGTGCTTAGAACACTGTTCAGTTTGCAGGGGATGTCGGGGTTACTTTGGGGCGGCCGATAGCAAACGCCTAAAAGTACGGTTCGCGGTACCGCGCGGCAGATAACCCATAACATTTCAATTTCTGTATCAATGTGGAATGCTGAAGATGATAGCTGCTGATTCACCGCCACAAGGACCACGCCCCCACGTCGATCTTGGCGATCCTTGCGATAAAGATTAAAGTTAGGCATATCGGCTAGAACTTCAGCATCACTGATATTGCTATGTAACCATGTTTCCGTCAGTATAAGTACATTGCTGGTAGATGATAATACAACGTTTGACACAAGTTGACGCTTCTGCAAAAAACTGCGAATGTTTTTTTTTTTTTCGAAAGTCTGCCCTTAGGCATAATATTTATTCAGAAATACACATATAAATTTGCTTCGTGTATGAAGTCCAGTAACGAGCGGTGGTGAGGTCCACTAATCCAGCGGTCAAGGTCGGGTGGTCGGCCAGGCCTGAGGCCTGTTGCACGTAGGTGTCGACGATGGCTTAATTGTAGACCCGTGCATGTCCACAATAGGTGTGTGACAGTTACATCGCTGATTGGAGCGTCGCAAAATGGGCACGATGTACCACACGGGCCGCGGTACTTTTGCGACCCCATCCGTAAACTGCGAATGTTAGTAAAGATGACAGAGAGTGTAAGGTTAGCCCGAGAAATTTTGCTGTGATAATGTTTTCTTTTTCTACACTGTGTTGATTGCTACTGGCATTCTTTGACAGTCTGGGAGACTTCATCATAAATATATTTCTTTGAGCCAAAAGACTTCTTCCAAGTAGACTCGGTGGCGCAGCGGTAGCGCGTCTGACTTCAGATCAGAAGGTTGCGTGTTCGAATCACGTCCGGGTCACATTTATTTTTTTTTATGCTGCACAAGTTCGTTAGTCCGAAGAATCCAACTAATCCGCTTGAAGTCGTCTCCCTGCTTTAATGCATTCAGACTGGGAGGGACACATGGACGAAAATGCGGTAGCTTGTGTGAAGCCTATGGGAGCTTGCGCACAGCTACCTATGGTGGCAATAGATGAATATGAAGGTTACTCTGTTAATTACCGGTGAATAGCCTTTTCCCCTGATAGGTAATTAACGGTAAGACGCTAAAGCATTTCTCGCATGTTTGCCGCTGGCTCCCCAGTGGTTATTTTTTTACTGTGCTTCTCTATTTTATTTTCCCTCAGCCCATATTCTCCCTCTCTCTCTCTCCTCAGCCCATGGATTCTGCATGAAACAGATTTCTAATCATTGTACCAGAAGTGAAACCAATAGTTACATTCAAGCTGAGTTGTCTATAACAGAAGCTCCTTCGGCAAAAATAAGCTTTTATAGGCATGCATAGATTGCTGAAAGTTACGCACAGCTTCTATCTCGAAGTCAGTTCCCTATCACATATCTTTGCTCAACACTGCTCAATTTAAAACGAAAGCTTCAGAAAGGAAAAGTATCGAATCAGTGCTAGCAACCCTTCCCATTCCTGGCTGGCTTTGGATATGAACTTTTTCGATGGCACTGTTTTCTTTCAATTAAGCTCTAAATACTGCAGCGTATGCCACATTTACTAGCGTAATTTTATCACCTCTAGGCTGGCGCCGCATAGTTACTTTTGCGCCACTGAGCACAAATTTATTTAAATAAGTCTTCCCGCTTCTAAAACAAAGAAAATAGTAAAAAGAAGAGAAAACAAATATGTCAAATTCCAATATGAAACAGATAACAGCGCGTCCATTCTTCGAAGAATGTTGTACATGTTACTGCGATTAGCACTTACTCTTTCGAAGGGTATGTAATTGGTGGCATATTTTCGCTCGCACGACAACTATCCCGGTTATAGGCCCACACCCAGTGACGGGCACTTAGTGACCCAAATTAGCGTGAAATCAGTTGATTATTGAGGGCCAAATAGTACACAAAGTACGAGTTGGTCCGAAGGATGGTTTCGGACACTGCCCTTTCTGCACCGCGGTTGTCCGTTTAATCCATAAAACCATACACCCCAATGCACAAGTTGCATCGCCTCGTTGCTGTTTCAGGGATCATCCACATTGGCTGCGTGTGGAGCACTCTGTCGCCATGTCAGCCCAGCTGTCAGTATTAAGCGTCGCCGACGAAAAGAAAAAGACCGCAAGCAACGTCGGTGGGCTTCCAGGTCCAAAACTTTCGAGTGTCAGGAAACCGGTCGTCGTGCCTCCCACCAACAATGAAGTGATCGAACCGGCTGCCGTTGACTTGCCTGAAATGTCCGAGGAGCCTACTACATTTCCGCCGCCAATCACTGAGCCACAGCCAACGCCGACACCGGAAAAAAGCTTACAGTTGATCTGTCTCTGCCTTGGCACCATCCTCGCTTTGTCCGTGCTCGCGTTCCTCTCCGTCGTATTTCGTTACTTCTAGCCATGGGAAACCTTGGCAGACACCGTTTTTTTTCTTTACGTTGGGCAGCTTTACCCTTGTCTGGGGGTCGGGCAGGATCAATGACGCTGAGCCATTCTCCCAACTAGGTCCGAATAACAGCGCGAAAAACAACGGGACAACAGGAAGGGAACGCACACACTGCTGTGTGCGTTCTCTTCCTGTTGTCCCGTTGCTTTTCGCGCTGTTATTCGGATCATGAGTAACCAACAAGCCCAGCTTTCTGCACTTTCCCAACTAGGGCTACAGAAATACCGTATTTTCCTTTGTTAATAATAATTGCTGGGCTCTTACGCTCCAGAGCCACGACATGACTATGAGTAACGCCGTAGTGGAGGGCACCTGAAATTTCGACCACCTGAGGAAGATATACACCGTCCGACTTCCCCAAGACATCGTCTTCCGCCAGAACCATAGGAAACGATTCAACGAAACTGTAGAGACACTCCCAGACATAACACGAGGAACAGGTGGAAATGCCCAGCACCACATTGCAAGCTAGACAGAGAAGAAGCCTTAACACTGCGCCGACTTCAAGTGGGCAGTTACCTCCAGGCCACTTTGTTGTGCGCGATGAATCCCATAACATATGCAAGGGACTGCAAATTTTCCAAGTTGCCGAACGCACTCTACCTGGGAGTGCAGCAATAATCGACGGGCAACGCGCATCCAATCAGTGACAGAATACCAGTGAGAGGCACAGCTTACAAGCCCAAGTCACGAGGACCAGCTGCGTAGCTAACGAACAGGGCTAGGCCCTCAGCCCAAGCCCTCAGCTACCTGAAATGAGGTGACCGCTTACCTCTTGGCGTAAAGAGTATGGTAAAAAAACATGGTTGATCCCTCCGTTGTAGGAATCGGAATAACACGAAAGTAAAGCGTGCCCTTACAGAACTAAATCAATGTTTACTGTACATTGATATAAGAGAGTTTGCACAATGTATATTGATGTCTGGCAGCTATAGCACCGTTTAACGTGGATGTCCCCACTTTGATGATTGGTGCTACTACATCTCCATCCCGACGACTAACGTCCATGCCAATTGATTAAACAAACCCTTGTGGTAGCTGTAGAAGTTAACGGTGAAAGCGTACTCAGAGAACGAGGTGTGATAGCCAGAAGAGCGTCGCATATTGGACGCAGAACTAGGTCGCCATCTCGCAGCATGTTAAAATGTGATTGAACACCATGGCCGGACTAGATGGAAACGCAAAGCGCGTCGTGCCGCCCCGGTAGCTCGGCCGCGATTTTTCTCGGGGCGAGCGCGTGAGCGCGGGGATCGCGGCGTCACTATGGCGTTACAGCCAGGTGAGGCAGGCGCGCGTCGCACACCTATTTTTGGTTTTAGGGGCGAAGCTCCTTAAAGCGGCACCCGTTCGTCCCTCGTAGTTGTAGCAGGCCCCGGAAACTCAATGCTAGTTTCGTTTTCAAGGACCATGTGCGCTCCTAGCGGTTGCCGGGCATCCTAAGATCTCGTGGAAAAAAGTAATGTAGATGTGGATGTTAGCATTTCTTGTCACGCGCAAGTTTTAAGAAACAAAAAGAAATTGAATGAAAGGTGAAGAGCTCATCTTTCTGTTTAGTTAAATTTTTTACAGATTCTTTTGTGGATTTCAAATTGGGCGAAGCGCGGGAAGCGGATGACAACGTGCGTCCGTCGTGCTTGTCTCCGCTCACCCTCGCCACACAGTTAGCGGTATCGCAGGGCAGATTGCGCGTGGTCATATGCTCCGGTTGTCGTGACACGCTGCCAATCATGAAGATGGTGAAGATAAGATTGACAAGGGGCGCAACGAACGGTCGACGCTGGAAACCAGGTGCATCAGGCGAATCAAGCATTAAACGAGCCCCGCGGACATGGCTAAATCGGGCCATCACATGTCTTGTGCGGCTCTGTGGTGTTCTAACACGGGGATTTCAAGTTGTGCCAAGTTTTTTCAGATTTCCCCATGACTACAGGTAAGCACAAATGTTTCACTTTATTATCTAAGATGGTAGTTAATTTGCTTGAGTAAACTAGTTCTGTGCAACCGAGAGCGGACTGACATAAGAGCATCAACGCTCGACCCATTCGTCATGACGGCGGGCAGTTTTGTGTCTGTGAAATACTTCTGATGAATGGTTTGAGTGCGTGCTTTTCTGGGCGGTACGTTTTGCCCACTCCTTACTTTGCCAATGCATGTGCATGCAATGATGAAGTAAAAAAATAACAGACATAGTATGTTATTTTTTCCGTTGTTGCTAAGCTTTGTTTTTTGACATAGTTCAGCGGCTACCCAAGATATTCTTCGTGTGTGGCTAGAGACGTCGCGCCGTGTCGTAGAAGAATCAGAAGCTCAGCCATTCAACTACAAAATTGACATTTCTTCCAGGTGTGAATCTTGGATAAAATATTCAAACGGGGAAGACCTGGCGGTGTTGCCAAAGGAGCGTGTGCGCCGGAGTCATGTTCCGTATGACCAGCTCGTGAACGTTAATAATTTTCGCATTTTTTGGGGGCTTTCTGTAATGTGTGTCCGCTTATTGAGTTGTGTTGTGAACTGTAATTAGTTTTGTGTATTGACACTTCCGCACTCTGTGCAGGTCAGTCGCTTTTGGTACGAAATGTGTGAAATAAAATAAAGGAAAAATGCTCAGAATTTACTTGTGTGGGGTTTTGGTTGATTAAGAAATCAGCCCGCTTTAGTTGATACACACTACAACAAACGAACTAAACTAGCGAATGGTTGTTCCAGGAAGGCTAGTTTAAGATAGGTATCAGTACATCTGTAGACCTGTTAAACTTAATAAGAACTTGTTGTTGGGCGAGTTGGTGAGTACTTAACATCGTGGAGCTCCTGTCCTGTCTCTCACATGTGTCTGTCTTTCTTTAGCGCTAAACCACGCTGTTAAACTTAATCACAAGGTAGCAGTTAAAAAGCAACTACTCCCAGAAAGGAGGAAATGTATAATTATAACGCCGAATAATTTACGACGGTTTGCTTTGCTTTTCAATATTTGTCATCATGATTGCTTGGCGCTGCTATGTACGAGCCATGTCCCAGTGCTTTAAGAAATCCGGGCTTGTAAGGTAAACGCGGCAGAAAGAGTTTCGCAAACACCGCACACTTCAGCAGAATCGGCTGCGCGATTTGGCCAAGGGCGGCCCACGGCAAGCGGACGAGCGAGAGAGCACATTTGCATGCGAATTGGGAAAGGAGGGCTTCCGTGGCAACCCTCCTCCTCCCTGCTACGCACCCTCTTCCTTTACCTTCTGACGTCAGCAGTGACGTGTTGAAGGCATGTGTTTGGTTTGTGAATTATTTTCAGTAGGATGCCCGGCAGCCGCCAATGGAAGAAGCAGCGCTGCCGCCGCGTGTCGGCATGCGCCCGAGCGTACGTGGAAGGTATAGGGAGTTTCCGCCCCCCGGTTGTAGTGCGTAACAAGTCGTAATGCTAGTACCAGATCTTGAACTCCAAGGTGGTGCCGGTGGCAGATTTTTCCTGTGCGTTGTTGAACAATAAAAAATTCGCAGCGTGCGCGTTAACTAAAAGCCGAATTCTTCTGTCTCTCATTCCCCATTAGCAGCCATTGGCATGTTCCAGTAGGAAATGTTAGTAGAAGTAGAAGTGTAAGTGTTAGCTAAAAGCCGACTTCTTCTGTCTCTCATTCCCATTAGCAGCCATTGTTTACCTCCAAGGTAGTGCCTGGTGAGATTTCTCCTGTGCGTGATTAAACAATAACAATTTTGTTCAAAACGCCGTTGATTGATGAAATAAACCAACGAAAGACGCCAGATGTTTTCTAAAAGCAAAACGAAAGAACGCCAGATGTTTCTAAAGCAAAACGAAAAGATGCCAGCTGCTTAACGAAAGACGCCAGATGTTTTCTAAAGCAATGGTTTTCTAAACAATGAAAATTCACAGCGTACATGTAAAATTAAAGTGAGCTGCAAGTCGTCATAACTCTCATCGAACCTTTAGTATAAACGCGCCCGATCTCACGTCGGTGATGATGTACTGGGCAGAATTCACGGAAGATTCACGGTTTACCGATGAACCTCCGCAGCTTCGCCCACTCATCATCATTCACTCCGTGGATATGCTGTGATTTTTTTATTAGCGTGATGCGAGGCCGACGCTTTTATGACGCTTGGGCTAAGGTCGCCACCTGGCGCTGTGTTAAGGCATTGACAAAATTGAACTTCTATTGAAAACGCGCCAAATGCGACGGACGTGTAACGCGTTGCATGTGCTAATCGCGGAGTCTACAATAATAAGGAATTACTTTACTTTACCGCTCCTAGAGGGCAACACCACCCCGCTGACCGGGAGACTGGTAGATAAAAAGGCGCGTTTGTAAAGCCTCTGGAGTCTGTGACCGTGGTGCAGTGGATAGCCTGCCCGGCATCTGTTGTCGCGGACCGAGCGGTCGTGGGTTCGATGCCCGTCGTCTGCACTTTTTTCTTTAACATCTGATCGTGTAAATTTTTTGACGTCATTTCCGTGACGGAAATACGTCACTGAAGTCTTGGTGGACCCCTGCATAAAACACTTTCGTATTAAAAAAATTTTATTTATCTCGCTTCTCCGCCCCCTTCCAGTTTAAATTCTTGAGATATAGCTCGCCTCCGATGGGGTCTCTTTTATATCTTCACTACTCGGAGAAATCTCCTCTTCGTTCTTGTTAAGGTTTGGTGGTTACTTTTGGGATGTAACTTGGCATCCCGTGCCCATTCAATCTGTTCGCTCTGTAGCGTAGCCTTGGAACTGTGTAATGGGTCGCCCTCTGCTTTCGAGAAGAACGCCGCTAGTGCCGAGAGTCCGTGCTCTGCCTTGACCGTTGCCATAGCGCACTGTCGCCGAGCGCCGTCAAATAAACACCTTTACGGTTCTTTCATCTACAACATGCTGTATTTGGACAAACTTCCTTCCTAATGAGTGATCGTGCTTCCAAAATATCCTAGGCGCGGCCTTCTTGTCAATTGCTGACTCCCAGCGATTACTTTTACGTTTGGATATTTGCAATATTTCCTTCGTTTGGATATTGCATCTAAAGCATCGATTTTTTTTCCTGGATATATTTCCCATTTTCTGTCCACTTCGTCTTGACGCCGCTGCATCGTCTTCGCCTGTCTATGCTCCCATGATGTCTTGCTTCTTTTCTCGATCACATGTCCAAATTTCCTTGTTCTACCATCTTCTTAGAATTCTCTTTCCTTTACCGCATGTGTATTGCCTTATTGTCTATTTCTGTCGTGATTGCCTGTCGAGCCCAAGGAGGTTAAATAAACCTCCTTGGTCGAGCCTAACTGTACAACCATTCCTTGCCCTGTATTGTCCCCACTTCTTCGACTCTTTCGGCTAAATTTGTTATTTGCTCATCATTCACAAATGAGCTGCTCAACCTTGATTACACGCCCCCTTTTCCAGTAACATACACCATTTGCAAAGTTATGCGTTTATAATCGCTTCCCAAGCTACTACTCCGTTCCTCGTCTATCGTTGTCTGCTGCAGTTTTGTTTACCTACTGTTCTAAATCAATTATACAAAGAGAATGGTCTCAGTGTATCAACTCTGTCGTTAAAAAGGCTACGCGATGTATTTATGTGATTGCTTGTGCTGCCATGGGTTCATTTGTTTGTCTTTTTCTATGTCTTTAGCACTTCGCCTAATTTCTTCCCCTTGTTTTCATATGTTTCCACAATAACCTTGTTTATTTATTCCGACCGTGTATGTTTACTGTTTCTCTGTTTTAGTTAGTCCATCCATTATGTATATCGTGTGTTTGACCGCTGTGAAGCCGCCCAGTGTATGAGGTGGCCAGGTTCCCCTCAAGCTGCGCAATGCAGCTTTTTTGCCTGGTCATCCTCGCAACCTTGTTGTGAATAAACACAATATATAACATCCTTGGGACTCTTAACAAACTCCTTTTGAAGCCACGACCTCTTTATAGCTTTAATAAAGTTATTCCGTCCTCCTCATATATTCAAATTGTCACTCGGCAACGGCCGCTTCCGCACTGCGGGACATGAAACAAACGCGGTGGCTGATGGAAGCGACCGCATGCGATTTCCATTCATCTCAAGAAAGAGCGCAGCAGCGCGGGCAACGTACGAAGCGTTTGTCCTTGTTCCCTTTTTTGTACGTTGTTCGCTGCTGCGCTCCTTCTCGAAGATGGATTGCCAACTAGCCCAATCTCACTCGTTCATTTTACTCGTGAGCACGTTCCTCACGTTCAGAATGGGCTATGTTGATCACTCATGTAAAAAAAATCACACCATCTCCCGCTAAAGGGGACCATGAGGCGATGCGAAGCAGAGTTTCGGCATGTCGAGCCCTCGTTTCAGAGGGGGAGTGGAGAGGGAGAGTGAAGAGGAGGTGTGTGGAGAGGGTTGCGCATGCGCAGTAAGGGTGGTCACGCCGCACACCACCACCACCACCGGATTGAACTCCGCCATAAGATGCTTCGCGTCTAAAAACGAGCATCAGCGAAATATGCGGTCCGTGGCGTTAAAGTAGCCAGGATCACTATACGACGGTGGAGGTATGCGGCAGCTTTCAGCTTAAACTCCACACTATAAGAAAAAAATCGAGTATTTGGGGAGTATTTCTGCCACACAACAATAATCGTCATCCGGCTTGTTTGCGTTTCCTTTCTTGAAAACTCGGCGCTGGCCACTTTCCTACCAAGAATGCGATGTCACGCTGATAGCGCACATGCCGTTCGTGACCAAAAAGTGCCGGGCGCGTGGTGATAGTGCAGGGAAAGGAAGGCAAAATTAATGACGATTATCGTTGTGGGACAAGAAAAAAGCCCTTTTTATTCGATCTATTCTGTGAGTGTACGCCAGTTGGATGACGATATAGTTTTGTGGCAGAAATACTCCCCAAATACTCGATTTTTTCTTTGAGTGTAAAAGAAGAGCGCGTAAAAAGGGTGTTTTTTTGTCCCACAACAATAATCGTCATCTATCTCGCGTGCCTTCCTTGCATTATCAGCGCGCGCCCTGTACTTCCAGGTCATGAATGGCATGCGCGTTATCACCATGTCATGGCATTCTTGATAGGAAAGAGGCGAGTGCCGAGTTTTCAAGAAAGCAAACGCAGTCAAGCCAGATGATTATTGTTTTGGGACAAAAAGACATTCTTTTTACTCACTATTTTTTAGACTGCACTAGACAAGTAAGCAGTTGCAAGTACACTCTGAAATTACGTTTCCGCAAAACAGCGACGCACAAGGTGCTCCACGCTAAAGAAGAAGACAACAATGAAGGACAAAATAAAAATTCGGCAGATCCCACGCGTTGTGGGAATCGGTTTCATGCGAAGCAGTCAGCGAGTACTTCTATGCTGTATTTTATCGCTTTGAGTCAAGCGTTACGAGGTGGATCGACGTGTTTTTGTAAGTGTAGCAGCTGTGTGCACATCGTCGGCTGACCAGGAATGTTGACAACACTGGCGTTTAAAGGGTAACTTATGGTGTGACATAACGTCAGCACTCACGTTAGAGTACATACAGCAGTATTATCGAAAACTAAGTGCACCCTATGGTGCAATCATCTCAATATCATACGTGAATTTCATTAATATATTCCTCGTAAAATTAGATGGCCATCACCACAACCACAATTGATGTTGCACTGACATTACGCCTGCATAGGCTGTTCTTCCAAACTGGTTTCCAGACCTGGCGTGGCTCTGTGGTAGTATAGCTGACTGCCACGCAGAATGCTTAGGTTCGATTTCTGCTGGGATCCTAATTTTTATTCTTTGCGTTCCTCGGGTCAACGCTGCCGATGTCGGTTTTTCTTAACGTTCACGCATTAAATTACCAATGTCTGTTCTCGCCGTTCCTGGGTGGATATAAACTTTCAATCACCTATGGCGCATACCCGTACACCGCGGCCCGTGGTAAACGGGTGTGTGCCACACGTGTCTGGAGGAAAGTGTTTGACGACGTACCGGCAACAGGATTTTCACGTTATTCATGTCATGGCCCGAAAGACATATTCGTCAAATCCTCTTACCCTCCCATGTCAACTTTGGTCTACACCAAGTTAAGGAGGTGATCATGAGAGCTCCCAGACGTAGGCCCAAAGATAGATAGATAGATAGATAGATAGATAGATAGATAGATAGATAGATAGATAGATAGATAGATAGATAGATAGATAGATAGATAGATAGATAGATAGATAGATAGATAGATAGATAGATAGATAGATAGATAGATAGATAGATAGATAGATAGATAGATAGATTCTATGTGGCAAAGGTTCGCTAAAAAATGCTTCGCATTTAACAGTTGTTGGGGTTCAACGCCCCAAACCTACGACATGATTATGAGCGACGCCGTAGTGGAGGACTCCGGAAATTTCGACCACCTGGGGTTATTTAACGTGCACCCAAATCTAAGCACACGGGCCTCAAGCATTTCTCGCCTCCATCCAAAATTAGATCCCGGGACCCTCGGGCCAGCAGTCGATCGCCATAACCACTAGACCATCGCGGCGGGTCAAAACAATGAAGCATAATGTTCAACAAATAGCGCAGTAGCGGACAAAGGACAAGGAAGGGAACAAAGACAAGCGATGACTTCCAATTGACGATTTATTGAAAAACGCACATGTATACATGTCGGCAGGCTACAGCACGTGAGCGCTCGCACACAGTCGCGTAACAAGTGTCAAGAGTTAATCAGAAAAATTTTATCAACGAAATGCGCTATATACAAACGCACAAGGAGAAAGCAACGAAAAGCATGTCAGAGGTGTGTACCATGGTTTACGCAGTCATGAAATGCCACTTCTTTTGGACTCAAGGTATCCGAGGGCTTGCAGACACAGTTTCCCTTGGCAATAATCGAGGCCTCAATGATCAATCTTTTCTGATCATTCGCGCGTTTTGCGGGCCTGCAGTTTGGTCAAACGTACAGTCGCACTGAGCACAGTGCTGAGCAAGGAAACCGTCATTTCTCTTCTGCATTGTGTTCTTGTAACCCGATGTTCAAGCATCGCCCGTTCGACCAACATTATTTGAGAGCGCAGGAAAGGGGAACACTGCACACGACTTTCTCGGCACATTCAACAAAATGTTTTTTTTTAATGTTTTCCCTTGCACTTGCGCGGTGCGTTCTTTACTGATCATGTCCTAGCACATAACTGATGGAGGTCGCGCGGCGCGGAAAAAGCAACAGAAACACCCGAACGCAGGCCTATCTCCGTGAGTCTATGCGACACACGGTGTACGCAAGGAACGACAGCCAGTATCTGCCTTGATACTGGCTGCGTGTATGTACTTTGCAACCTGTTTTGTCAGATCTCATTCTTTCTCGCAACGCCTCGACCACAGAAATCAGCAGATATGTCGGGTAACTCGTTTCCTCAAAACGAGCTATATTTGTGCTTTGAAGCTGCCGTCAACTGCGTGAGGACAGGAACTACTGAGTGCATTCGAAAGACAAATGTGCACCTTTTAACTAGCTTGCTGTGGGCTAACCCAAACGGCAGGAGTGGCTTACTCTCCCGATGTTTGTACTTCCAACACATGCGGTTACCTGAAAGGGTAAAAAAAAAGCATCGAACCATTTTCCAGGAAATCATGGGTTAGAACCAACGGACTCAGGTACACCTTTAATATGGCCAACGTGTCCCGAACAGACGGAGCGAAAGCGCCGTCATGACAATCTACTAAAACGAAGTAGTCATCAACATACCGAAAGCATTTCTCAACCCGTTAACCTGATAGCCGGCCGCAGACCTTGCACACCTATAGACAGGAAGACTCGCATGCCGACATGTGCCACTGACCTCAATTCAGAGAACTCACGCACCCAGCTTCCGTTGCATCGTTTCATTTTCTTCACAGCTCGCCCGCCCCTGTGGCTGACGTCGTGCTAGCATGCCATGCACCTTCCAGCGTCTGTGCACCGTCTGTAACGTTGCTTTTCTTATCTCTTCAACGTTATACGTCACGAAATGGCGTCAATTTTCCTCGCTGATAAATAGCGTATTCACGTGGGCCGGTATCAGGTGTACGTCTGGAATGCGCGACTAATATAGACGGCAGCCTGTTTGTTTACGTTGGCGCTTGAATACTTAATATCCCCACACTAAAAAGAAAGAAAAAAATGGAAGTGGAAATAGCAGGTGACGTGCTACGCGACGAAACCTGTAGAAGGGCCCGTGGGCTGGCTTGAAATGCACGGGAATTACGCGAAAACATCGGCATTTTCGCTCACATCATCAGGTACGATTGTGCTATACGCAGTAGCCCAGCGGCTACATGTGGCGTTGCACTGCTATAGTCCCAATAACGCGTCTTAACGCGGTGACGTCAGAAAGCCCGTGTCGAAAAATTGTGGTGTCGGCGGCATCAATTGTGAGCGATAAGTTTTGTCCTTAAGCAAAAAATCACGATGGATGCAAGGAATAAAAATTGAACCAAAATCGAACCCAGGCATTCTACGTGGCAGCCCGATGTTCTGCTACACCTGCATTTAAAGTGTTTCGAGAGGAAAAAAAACATATGTAGGTATCGTGTAGTGCGGGGAATCGCGTTAACACACGTAATATTGAACCAATCTACAAATCTGAGTTCTAAATGTTTTTCACCACATTGCTTATGCTCCCATATATTCCATGTGATATCGTATAAGAATTATAGTCATACACTTTCACGTTTTCAATGTAAGTGTATCTCTTGTATCTTTTGGTTGCCCTCCTGCAATAGTCCCCATTGGGACTGGCAGTATGTAAAAATAAATAAATGAATAAATAAATAAATAAATAATGTCGCTTGGCAGAAGCATAGAATCGCATCAGGCGTCAAAACATGTGGATTTCGCAACGAGTGGGTGTTTTAGAGGCACGCCCATTACAAAGCGCTCAGCCATAATTCTTCGTCGTCATCAGCCGCAGCACCAAAAAAGTGGGTAGCTGCGTATATGCGTACTGCCTTACGGACGCATAGTGCACTGTTACTTCGCTACTTTGCAAAATGGTCAATTATGGCGTAGTGGGCACCTTGCAACTGTACATGCAGTAGGCATTCTAGGAGAGTTTAAAACGGCCAATATTATGCGCACACACTTTAGTTTCTTCGCGGTATGGTTGAGTTGTCCATCGAGAAGTGAGCTCTGACAAGAGAATGAGAAGACGATGCAAACGGGGCGTGATTACCCTATTGCGTTCCACTCTTGAAGGCGAAGCTTAAGCGTCCTCCATTTTTTTTTTCGATGCGCGTACAGCTACGGCCGTGTATCTATAGGTGAAATGCAAGACTGCTTGTGTTCCTAGGTTTAGGAAAACACGTGATAGGAATACTGACAGGAAATTCTGAAGGCAAGATATCTTTTGAGATAGACTTCTGCGGACACGCACACATAATCTACAAAATATTGTTACGGGAAAGACACAGACTCGAAGGAATGGGAACTGATGTATTCACAACTGGTTAAGCGAGCAGCGCCTGCTGATAGGAACAGCTCGCTCCAGTCTGTCTTGATGTCGTCCTTTTCTTCCTCTTGTTGACCGCGATGCCACTGGTACGTAGCATGACCCCCGGTGGCGGAAGCACCGTCCCGGAGCTTTAAAGGTCGTTTTCAGAAGCAGTATTGTAGGGCTTCAGCCGTGAGACGTGAACGACATCACTGGACCGAATAACAGATGACCATGGACAGATGGGGCCAATCTCATAGGTGACAGGTGTCACTTGACGCAGTACACGGTAAGGTCCCGTGTAACGAGACAAAAGTTTTTCAGATAGGCCTACTCGACGATGAGGGGACCAGAGTAGCACAAGGGTACCGGGAACGAAATGTGCGTCTCGATGTGAGGCATCGTACCGACGTCGTTGGCTGCTCTGCAACGCCGTCAGGCGAGCGCGGGCGAGCTGACGGGCATTATCGGCTCGCGCGATAGCGTCACGAGCATACTCGCTGGTGGACGAGGTATTGGCCGAAATGATGGTGTCCAGTGGTAAAGTCGGCTCTCTTCCGTACAATAGGTAGAAGGATGAAAAGCCTGCTGTGTCGGGACGCGATAAGTTGTACGCGAAAGTTGCGTAGTGTCGGGCAATATCCCAGTCTCGGTGGTCCGGCGACACATACATAGCGAGCATATCCGTAAGAGTGCGATTGAAGCATTCCGTGAGGCTGTTGGTTTGAGGGTGGTAAGCAGTGGTCACTTTGTGCTGCGTGGAACAGGAACTCAGGATGTCGGCGATGACTTAGCGAGAAATGTACGGCCACGGTCTGTGAGCAGCTGTCTTGGGGCACCGTGAACCAATATAACGTCCCGTAACAGGAAGTCAGCAACGTCGGTTGCACAACTAGTCGGTAGAGCTCAGCGTAATAGCGTAGCGTGCAGCGTAATCAGTATCCACGGCTATCCACTTGTTTCCCAATGTTGATGAGGGAAAAGGACCTAGCAGGCTCTAACCCATCGCGATGAAACGGGTCCGTGGGTATGTCGATTGGTTGAAGATGGCCAGCAGGGAGCAGCGACAGTGTTTTCCGACGTTGACATAACTCACACGTAGCAACGTATCGACGTACCGAGCGAGCAAGGACTGGCCAGAAGAAACGGCGCCGTACACGCTCGTACGTGCGAGATACGCCAGGGTGCCCAGCTGTGGGCGCATCGTGAAGTTCAGCGAGGACACTGCGCCGTAAATGCTTAAGGCATGACAAGAAGGAGGTCAGGCCCGTCCGGTCGGAAATTGCGGTGGTATAGGACGCCCTCTTGAAATACAAAGTGACGGACGGAGGCGTCGTTTGGGGAAGATTCCGCGCGGCTCATGATGTCAAGCAGCAGTGGATCCCGTTTCTGTCCTTTCCCAATGTGAATGAAGGCGGACACGGAGAAGATGGAGTGCACCGTGTTCGAGTCGATGTCATCAGGATCGTCGACAGGGTACCGGCAGAGGCAATCGGCGTCCTGGTGCAGGCGGCCAGATTTGTACACGACCGAGGAAGAAATTTCTTGCAGACGCAAGCCCAGCGACCAAGGCGCCCTGAGGGATCATTAAGAGAGTTAAGCCAGCAGAGCGCGTGGTGGTCGGTAACTACCGAAAATGGGCGTTCATAGAGGTAAGGCCTGAATTTCGCGACCGCCCATACGAGAGCAAAGCACTCGCGCTCTGTGATGGAGTAATTGCGTTCAGAGGCGGATAGGGGGCGGCTGGCGTATGCAATAACGCAGTCGTGGCCATGTTGCCGTTGAGCTTGGACTGCGCCGATGCATGGCCACTTGCATCCGTACGTATCTCTGTAGGGGCAGCAGGGTCAAAGTGGGCGAAAATCGGAGGAGTAGTGAGGAGCGCGATGAGATTCGCGAACGCAGATGCCTCTTCTGAGTTCCATGAAAACGGGACGTCTTGTTTGAAGAGCTGCGTCAAAGGTCTCGCTATGTCTGCAAAATTTTTCACAAAGCGTCGGATGTAAGAGCATAGACCGAGAAAGCTGCGAACGTCCTTTGCAGATCGTGGTACAGGAAAGTTTTTGACTGCGCTGATTTTTGCTAGGTCTGGTTGTACGCCGTTAGCGCCCACTAAATGGCCAAGTACTGTAAGTTGGTGACAGCCAAAGGGACACTTGGACGAGTTAAGCTGCAGGCCAGCGCGACGGAAGACGGCTGACAGGCGCTCTATATGAGTCTCAAATGTAGATGAAAAAACAACGACATCGTCCAAGTAGCACAAACAGGTGGACCATTTAAAGCCTCTGAGCAGAGAGTCCATCATTCCTTCAAAGGTGGCTGGAGCGTTACAAAGGCCGAAGGGCACGACCTTGAATTGATATAGGCCAGCGGTGGTGATATACGCCGTCTTTTCACGATCCATATCATCCACCTGAATCTGCCAGTACCCGGAGCGTAGGTCTATGGAGGAAAAATAGCGGGCACCATAGAGGCAATCAAGGACATCATCTATTCCTGGCAGAGGGTACACGTCTTTTTCTTGTAATTCAGTTTAGGTGTCGATAATTGACACAGAAACGCCATGTGCCGTCTTTCTTGCGGACGAGTACGACAGGGGACGCCCAAGGACTGCAGGATGGCTCAGTGATGTTCTTGGCGAGCATTTCGTCGACCTCACTTTGGATTATTTGACGCTGAGTCGCCGACGCGCGATATGAATGCCTATGGATAGGAGGCGCATCACCAGTGTTTATGCGGTGCGTCACATCAGTAGCTTGCCCCAATGGACGGCCGCTGAGATCGAAAACGTCGATGTACGATAGAACCCGGTGGAGCTCGTCAGTCTGCGGTGCAGAAGCAATCATCGACTTAATGGCGCTGTCGGGGCAAGTATTGGATTTGTGCTGGGCATGGGTGTCGGAAGGAGTGGCCACCGTGAAAGCATCCACTGCATTGTCCTCTAAGGCGGACAGCAATGCCAAAGAGATGCCTTGCGGCAGCACTTGAGCTGTGAAACTAAAATTGACAACTGGAAGGCACGTGGAGTTCCCTGCGACAGACAGAACGGTGTGTGGTAATGTAATGCCGCGGCTGATGAGGACATCGGTGATAGGTGTCAGTACATAGTCGCCGTCGGGAACTGGTGGTCTTGATACGAACTCGACGTAGGTCAGTGTTTGGGGTGGAAGGCGAGCATATCGGGCAGTGCAGAGGTGACTCGACCGTGGTGCAGCAGGGTCTGTTATGGGCAAGTGAAGACGGAGTGTACTGGCCGAACAGTCAATGAGGGCACAATGTGCGAACAGGAACTCGAGGCCTAGGATTACGTAATGTGGGCATTTTTCAAGAACGGCGAAGAGAAAAACTGTGTGGCGATCAGCGATGCTTACATGAGCGGAGCACATTCTAACGACAGATGCTGTTCTCCCGTCGGCAACACGGATGAACTTAGTCGTCGCAGGTGTGAGAACTTTCTTCAGCTTTCGCCGAAAATCAGTATTTATAACGGAAAGTTAGCCCCAGTGTCGACACGAGCAGTCACATGCACACCGTCCACTTGTACATCGATAAGGTTCTGTTTCGTCTGTATGGTCAATAGAGGATTTTCGGTCAGTACCATTGATGCAGCGCCACCTCCAGGGGCTGCAACATTTAGTTTTCCGTCGAGGAGCGTCGTGGGAAGGGGGGCGAAGGTGGTCGGCGGGGCTGGGGAGAACGAGACTGGCGACGTTGGGGCGACGGAGAGCGGGAGTAGCGGGAATCACTCACAGGTTCCTGAGGGCAAAGTGGTCTGGGCTGGTCGCATGACGATAAACGGGACGGTCATTGGAAGAACGCTGGAAAGTTTGTGCAGTAGGACCCCAGCGACTTCTGCAATGGCGAAAAACGTGCCCAATACGGTGACAAGAGAAGCATATGGGCTTGTCATCATGTGTTCGCCATGCGGACGGATTGCGGAATGTGGATGGAGAACGTGCAGTCGTGAATTGTTAAGTCGGTAGGGGGGGGGGGGGGGGGGCGTCGAAATGGAGCAAATACCCATGCTGGCAATTTCCTGTCGCACGACTGCTTGAATTAGAGGCAAGGGGATTGAAGGAGAGGGGTCAGGGGTCGGTGGTGGCACTGTAGCAGGAGCGGCTGCTTCAAGTTCACGCCGGACGAGTCGTATTAAGTTATCGCAGGTGTCTGGAGGACGATATGTGTCGAGGGAATATGACATCGCTGCGGTATTCGGTAGGCGCAGGAACTGGTGTGAGATGCGTCTGCTTTTAGCCTGTTCCAGGCGGCGACATTCTTGAATTATCGCATCAACAGACGAAACGTTCCTAAACACCAGCAAGTTAAACGCGTCGTCGGCGTAGGCCTTGAGGATGTGCGCAACTTTTTTCTGGTACGGACATGTATTCGTCGGCTTTGCGGCAATATGCTAGGACACTCTGAATATAACTGATGTAGGACTCAGTGGAAGTTTGCGCGCGAGTTGATATATTAATATTTGCGGCTTGGCGACGACCGAAAGGGTTTCCAAAAAGCTCACGGATCTTTTCCTTGAAGCTGTCCCAGCTTGTAATGTCATGCTCATGGGTGTCAAACCAGACGCGAGGGGTTCCGTCGAGGTAAAAGAAGACATTCGCGAGCATGAGCGTGGGGTCCCACCTGTAACTGGCGCTGACGCGTTCGTAGAGGCGCAGCCATTGGTCGGCGTCGGAACCCTCGAGGCCCGAGAACATGCCAGGGTCTTTCAAGACGGGAGGCGTCACGAAAGTTGTTGCGGCCGGTGGGTTGGCAGGCAGGGCAGGAGGCGTGACGACCGGAGTTGGTGTATTCGAGTCCTGAGAGGTCATGTCGAAGGCCGCGAGCGAACGCCCGCTGCGGAGTTCCGTGGCGAGGACGGGGATCGCACCACCCCACCAAATATGTTACGGGAAAGACACAGACTCGAAGGAATGGGAACTGATGTATTTACGACTGCTTAAGCGAGCACCTTGGTTGGCTGGTTGGTTCTTCCTAGAAGAATGGCACAACCCACCACGGGGGATCGGCCACGAATCATGCTGCAGTAGGATTTGTGCAGGGAGAAAAAAGGGATAATTTTAAAGAGATAATTTTAGGTAAGCGAAAAAATTCTTTGTGTTCACGGTTTTCGATTTGAATGCTAACAAGATAGCAAAAAAAGGAACAGAAAGAGTGAGGTAAATAAAATAACTAAATAAATAATTAACGATAAATGAAATAAATAAAATAAGTATGTACTAGAAATATTAGCATGGCAGTCTTTTTGATTCTTTTATATAGTTAAATACCGTCTCACATATGTCCCTGTTGCAGTGACCCAGTGCCGACGCCCCCAAAAAGAGTAATGCGCTGCTGATAGGAACAGCTCGCGCCAGTCTATCTTGTTGTCGTCCCTTTCTTGGTCTTGTTGACCGTGATGCCACTGGTACGTAGCAATATCGTTGGTAAATATCGCCTAGAACATATTTTAAGTTGATTGTGAAGTGTACGCCGCACAGTTAAGCGCGGAACGGAACACCTTGCGACAACGATATAAGCTTGGTTTAAATGTGAACAAAGAACGGTGACCTACGTCATGAGTTCGTACTGTCCGCCATGCTCCTTGTGCGTGCTATCTGCAGCTGCTGTCAACGCTGCGCTCTCGTGCGCGCTTTTAGCGTCACTGTTTTGTGCGGTCACGTGGAAAGCTGTGTTTAAACACGCAACATCTTGGTCCCGCCTTACTTGCCGGGCCAAGACTGAGAGGTGCCCTATGAAAGCGAAACAGCAACTGACCGCTTTAAAAACTTTTCAGAATAATGAACCGCCGTGCGATCGAGCAAGCGAGGTTTCTAGCCGTGTGAGGTGGGTCGTTGGCTACTTCTTACAACAGACAGACAACACAAGACGCAGAGTTTTTGTGCCAGGACTTCCTTTAAGGAACCTTAGATGGTCCAAAATTAATCCGGAGGAGTCACCCACTAAAACGCACACCTCGTAAACCGAAAGTGACACGACAAATCTTCGCATTAAAAAGCATTAACTTTAATTATCTTAGCATTAACTTAGCATTAAGCTTAGCATTAACTTTAATTATCTCGTGTATGTAAGCGATGCATTTTTGGCTCATGATTACCAGTCATGTTCTGTGTTGCTTCCTTCATTGGCCACCGCGGTAGCACAGTGGTTACGGTGCTCGGCTGCTGGTCCTAAAGATACGGGCTCGATCCCGACCGCGGCGGTGGCATTTCGGTGGAAGCGAAATGCTAGAGGCCCGTGTGCTGTGCGATTTCAGTGCACGTTGAGGAACCCTAGCTGGTCGAAATTACTCAAGCCCTCCACTACGGCGTCTCTCGTAGTCCGAATTGCTTTTAGGCGTTAAACCCCATAAATTGAACAAACCAGCTCTATCCATGACCCCATTGTAAACATTAAGGCTCTGCACCACGCAAGACTTTCACATGAACTTGCAGGTGCTTCCCCATGGGCGGTTTCAAAGTTCTCCAGGAAACCAGGTCGCCATGGCTTCATCTCCGGCTGGAGAGGCTACGTTTTCGATTAGCAGCAAATGCAGAAAACGAAAGGCCACACTCAGCTTGTGTAATGAGCCAATAAACGGGACAATCAATTTTAGCCCCGGACCACTCCACACCTTGCATATTTCAGGCTCCAGATGTGTACACGGCTGCGTGGTATCAAAGCCACGGGCGGATCCATGAGGGTGTGTCCGGATGTGATGACCCCCACTCTTCCTTAATTTTTAAATTTACAAGGTGAGTAGGGTGTCGACGCCCCATACTCAAGTATCAGGCTACCCATAAGCTCTACGCCCTCCCACGGAGCAAGAATTCTTGAGTCATGGATGTCATGTTTTTCATGCTAACACCTGTTATTCATGTTCTTCATACAGTCACACAGCACAATACCAATTTTGGTGGATATCAAGCAAGCGAAACGGCCACGAGTGCGCCATGAGCATGACATGTAAATCATGTCGTACATGTCATGCATGTCATGATTTTCATGTTACCACGTCACATTTACGTTCGTCATACATTCTCTGCGCGCAATACCAATTTTGGTGTACATCAAGCTAGCGAACCGGCCGCGAATGCATCATGAGCGTGGCATGTAAATCATAGCATACATGACAGGTATGTCATGGTTTTCATCTTACCAACTGTTATTCATGTTCTTCATACAGTCACTTCGCGCAATACCAATTTTGGTGTATATCAATCTACTGAAACGGCTGCTAGCGCACCATGATCGTGACATGTAAATCAAGTTGTACATGACTTGCATGTCATGATTTTCATGTTACCACCTCTCACTTACATTCGTCATACGGTCGTGTCGCACAATACCAATTGTGGTGTATATCACGCAAGCGAAACGGCCGCAAATGCACCATGAGCGTGGGATGTAAATCATGGTATACATGTCATGGATGTCATGGTTTTCATGCTACCACCTGTTATTCATGTTCTTCATACAGTCACATAGCGCAATACCAATTTTCTGTATATCAATCTAGCGAAACGACCGCGAGTGCACCATGAGCGTGGCATGTTAATCATATCATACATGATATGCATGTCATGATTTTCATGTTACCACGTGTCAGTTATGTTCGTCATACAGAAATGTCTCGTCATACCAGCTTTCGTATATATCCCTTCGTTTAAACGGCCGCGAGCGCCCAGAGACCATGTCAAGTAAATCATGCTGCACATGACATGCGCGTCATGATTTGCATGTTAGGACCTGTCATTATGTTCCCCATGAACTCTTGTCACGCCGTACCAATTTTGGTGTATATGAAATTAACGGAACGGCCGCAAGAGCCTAATGTCGTGGAATGTAAATCATGCTGTTCAATAGATAGATAGATAGATAGATAGATAGATAGATAGATAGATAGATAGATAGATAGATAGATAGATAGATAGATAGATAGATAGATAGATAGATAGATAGATAGATAGATAGATAGATAGATAGATAGATAGATAGATAGATAGATAGATAGATAGATAGATAGATAGATAGATAGATAGATAGATAGATAGATAGATAGATAGATAGATAGATAGATAGATACGCTCAAAGTCGCAGAAGTTCGCTAAGAAATGTTTCGCATTTAAAAACGCACGTTAGACAAAAGCGAGAATTCGAAATATGATATCGTACAAGTATGATATGCAACGCCATTAACAATAAAGTTTTTTTTTTCGCTCAATAATAGCTTTAGCGGCATCACTTCAGTTACGATCACGATCCACGCAATCGAAAGTTTGTGCGTCCCAGCGATATTATGTAGCGCGCATCATTTCGCGGTTTGTAGACAACGATTACCTTGCACGGCGTTTTTTTTTTTTTGCAAGGAGTTCGTGCATCGAGCCTGAGACTTACGCGACGGGCACTTCAAGCTTTAGCACATCATTCTGGGCTGGTCGAACTGAATTCAGCTAAGACGACGCACTGCCCCAATAGGCACACGTCACATAATCACACACGCACCGTCTGACCACAATTATCTTCATATAATGCACACACCACTGCCTATGCGAAAGTAAACAAGGTTTGTTTACTTTCGCATTGCGTTGCGCCAACGGGTTATGTTGGTCGCTTTCTTTCTCTCACGCTTCGTTCGTACATACGTCACTCATATAGGCGCAGAGCACGGCGCATATCACAATAGATCACCAAGATTTTCACGTTGCGAGCTCCAAATAACACACACACACACACACGGACATGTGTCAACGCTAATGCCATGGCTGTTGCGGGCGGTAAAGACGCGCACATTCCGACCTCACTTTCACCTCACTGCACACGAATGAACGCGACGACAATCGCCGATGTGGTGACCCTCGGGCGATATGCTTTGTGTATCCGAGCGATGGAGGGAACACACGCCGTGTTGCAGGGGCCAACCATACTTTATGTATGTGCGTGCGTGCGTTTGTATGTGCGCGTGTATATATAGACGATTTTCCGCAGCTGGTTTATTAAATCAAACTAGATGGCGCCACTGGCGCCACCGCACCGTGGCCGTCCCCCTACCGTGGCCGTCTCCATGGCCATCCCCCTGCCGTGGCCTTTGGCAGCGCTGCTCAATATGTCTCCATCCGCGTCGCGTCGTCTGCTCGGCGTTCCCATAGCGTCTGCGCGCACACGGGTAAAAGCGAGCAGACGGCGCAGACGGCAGCGCCGGAAAAGTAAACATGGCGGCACCTGTGGATGTAGTTTCCTTGCGCCTCGAGTTTATCACGTCGTCGTCCTGCGCTGTGTGGCCCGTAAGTTCAAAACCTACGCATTTATTTGCTTTATATTCGCGTCCTGAAGCTTCGAGAGCGATGTACTCGTCGGTATTTTGCAGCGTTTCCAAGATTCATTCTCATATTGTCCGAGACAAGGCTTAGCAAGCATGGCTAAATAAACACAGCTGATCGCAATAATAAAGACAAAGCATACCTGAAGTTTCTTTTCCAGCGTGAGCTGACACAAAGCGATGGCCGCTTTTGCCATTTATTTATTGCTGTGAGGACAGTGGTCGAGTAGCAAGCGCGAGTTCGGATCGAAGCGGGCTGTCGCGTCTGCACGGGTGCTGCCATGTTGGCTTGTAACCCGAGCTACTGGCGGTTGCTAATACAACAATTAAAGACATACACCATAAGTACGACGCAGATTAAACATATCCCTTATCGTTGTGGCGTGGTACGTACCAAACAAACGCAAATGTCTCAACGTTTTCAACTCTGAGGCGATTACATGTAGAACTATGTTTTGCTGCGCAAGCATGTGACTTGCTTACACCCTGCAGCAACCAGCTTGTGTAGTACGGCCACGGCCGCTTCGCTGGCCCAATGCGTTGGCTGGGGCAAATGGCTGGGGGAAGGCCAGTTACGATCACGTGATCAAACATGGCAGCGCCCGTGCGCCGCTGCGGAAAATCGTCTATACGCAAGCAAAACTAAAAAATTTCGGGGGGGGGGGAGTTGAACACCCCCATGCCCCCCGAAATAGCTTCTTCTCGAAGAAACAAATACCGCAGGAAATTTGAATTGACGGATCTCGGTCTCGATGTAATGGTACCTCGCCTCACGTCGCGAACGGCGCCTTGTTGCATATTTCATTGGTTCGTCTGAACCATTACGTCATGATAAACAGCGGCCATAGTTGGACGCGCATAGTGCAAATGGACAGCGGTACAGTTTACCTTTTATTCTTAGCTTAATTGTCACCGACTATACAGTGAGCTACAAAATTGTACTCTAAATCGTCCTGCTTTGCAACTCGAGTGCGTTACTTCTCCCATCGTGCGGCAACGCGATCACCAGAAAGCCGTGGCAGAAAAGCGGAACGCAAATGACGTCATCTTCAAGGGCGCGTACGCGGTTGTTCCGAAACCGAGCGTTCGAATGCCGAACTTGCGCAGGCTATTGACTAGGCGGCGTTCAACTGATCCCCGACAGCGCCAAAGGCTGAGTGCGTGTAGCGAACCGTGCTGTTTGCTGAGAAACAACGTTCGGGCCTAGAAATGGACGATAAACTTTTTAATAGTGAAGCTGTTTAAGATATGGGTAACTCGTGATCCATTGTGCAAAACTCTTCAGGTGGGTATGCGCTAGAGCACTGCACGGGCTCGGGGCGCCAACCCGAAAACCCGGGCCCGGGTTTTCGGGTTGGCGCCCCGAGCCCGTGCAGTGCTCTAGCGCATACCCACCTGAAGAGTTTTGCACAATGGATCACGAGTTACCCATATCTTAAACAGCTTCACTATTAAAAAGTTTATCGTCCATTTCTAGGCCCGAACGTTAAGTAGTTTTCACGGCGGGCCCGGGCCGGGCTCGGGTCTGAAGCTCCGGCCTTAGGGCCGGGCCCGGTTTTGAGGTGGCGGGCTCGGGTCGGGCTGGCTTGGACTTTGCTCAGTTCTTAAAGGGACACTAAAGTGAAACACTGAATCGGTTAAGACTGATAAAGTGTACTCTGAGAACTCGAATGTAATTAGTTTCACCATCATAAGGACAAAATCAAAGGCGAAGTTCCATTTTTAAATTTCGCGCCGAAATCTCCGCGAGTGACGTCACGGATTTCAAACTGTATTTGTCGTATTTTGGGGACATTGGTTCAGCGAAACTTCATGAAACTTGGTATGTTAAGTTTATGGCCCCCTCAGAGGGCAATGTACTTAGTTTTTACCGATTAGGAACCACGTAGATCCCAGTAGACGCCGTCAGAATCTATGACCATAGTATTGAGGGACTATGCTATGACTAATAAGAACTTGTTGTTGGGCGAGTTGGTGAGTACTTAACATCGTGGTTTAACGCTAAAGAAAGACAGACACAAGTGAGAGACAGTGTCCTGTCCTGTCTCTCACTTGTGTCTGTCTTTCTTTAGCGCTAAACCACGATGTTAAGAATCTATGACGTCGCGGCGTTGCATGATTTTCAAGATGGCGTCGGCAATCGCATTTATTTTTTTTTGCACGTGTTTTAGCGATGGCTAAGCGCTCTGACTAGCTCAGATCTACAAGAACAACTGTGGGCAATCTAGCGGGCCCGGGCAGCGGTGGAAAAGCTATGCCTCACCGCACATAATGCCCGGCTGGCCTGAGCCCGGGCCGGCAACCTTGCAGGTGTTTTTTTTTCTTAAGGAAGTTTTTTCCGTCCGTTCGTAAGACTCTTGTCGCAGCGAGCGTGGTGGTTATAAAATTTTGAGTAATTTACTGATAATAGAACTGTTGTTTTAGTGTCGTGTTCCTCTCAACTGTGTTCCTCATACGTTGCGCGTACATATACGTTTCACATTTTATCTCGATAAAATGATTCTTTTTTTCATGAGGGGCAAGCTATTGGAAAGTTTTATGAGCGACAAGTACTGATCTTCTTTCGCTTCTTGCATATGTAGCTACTTGATTTATCTGAAACGGGCGAGCTGAAAATAAATAGACCAGGCGCTTATACAGCTAACCTCTCGCTATTCCGTGCTTTATTTGCATTCGTTATTATTTTATATTCCAAATATTATTCTGTAATCGCAGTAATAAATGTAACATAATAAAATTATACCTATAACTTATCATCGCAAGTGCGATCACGGAGCCCCAAGGCGGGGAAACGTTCTTGCAAGTTCCAGCCCTCCACTAAAACGAAAAGACTGCGCGCAGTATCGTTGCATAAAATCCCTATAAAGACATTTTCTTTTTTCCGTGGCTCCGTCTAGGCTCCTGGTGGTCATGTGACGCGAGATGGTCATGCCCAGCCTGCTTTGTTTGCCCACATTGTTAACATCTGAACATTCGTCTTGTTCCGCTATATCAGGGGTCTCAAACTCGCCTCATCTAACGGGCCGCATTCACGAAAATTTACTTCCGCAAGGGCCAGGACAGTGACAAAGGTAGGAAGTAAAGGGAGGGGGGGGGGGGAGAATAGGTTCTACCAGATGTCAGCTAACGTTGCCATTTTAAAAACCTCTTTAAGATTTCATATATGGGTCATTTCTGAAGGGTATATCGCGGCAAGTATCAACTAATATATCGATACCTATCTCCAAAATGAGTAAAATCTGGACGCCAATTCTGCAATATACAGTTTTGTTTCACGGTTATGTATCAACACGTGGTGGCTGCAGGCGGTGCCTCACGAAAAAAATGTTTTAGACCTGTCATGCCTGTGTAGCTCAAGAACGTACTTATAAATAAAAAAATGGGACAAAGACAGTCATGTGCGGGCTGCAGGCCGCTAGTGAGAGGTCCACGGGCCGGGTGTTTGAGACCCCGGCACTATACAGTGCAAGAGCTACATGATACTGCCACAACATCGTTGGACTGTGAAGGAATAGCATAAGTCCATTAAACACGTATGCTCATGTTTAAAGGCAAAGTATATTAGCTCGACGAAATATCGGGCTTGAAATAAGAACCACGAATTCCATGCCTGGAGATGTCCCTTTACCTCGAATCATATATGCATCCAATGAGTAAGCGCTCGACTGCTGACCCCAAGGTCGCGGGATCGCATACCGGCCGCGGCGGCTGCATTTTCTATGGAGGCGAAAATGTTTGAGGCCCGTGTACTTAGATCTAAGTGCACGTTAAAGAACCCCAGGTGGTCGAAATTTCCGGAGCCCTTCACCACGGCGTCTCTCATAATCATATCGTGGTTTTGGGACGTTAAACCCCAGATTATTATTATTATTATTATTATTATTATTATTATTATTATTATTATTATTATTATTATTATTATTATTATTATTATTATTATTATTATTATTATTAGGTGCTTGAAACCATCCTTTTCAGCTGGCCCAGATGGCATCCCCTCTGCCATACTAAAAGCCTATGGCAGTATACTTGTACCAGTATTGACTAAAATATTTAATAAGTGTCTGCATGCTTCAACTTTTCCTAGCATATGGAAAACTGCCCGTGTTTTCCCAGTATTTAAGTGTGGCTGTAAAAGTGACGTCTCGAACTACCGCCCTATTTCTCTTCTTTGTGCCGCATCCAAAATCTTTGAGCTTGCTCTTCACAAAATATTGTCTTTTGATGTAAAAAACTCATTGATTGTGAATCAGCGTGTGTTTCTCGCTGGCCGCTCAACTGTCACTAATCTTGACAGTTTCATGATGCAAGTCTCCACGCCTATTTCGCAGAGAGGACAGGTTGACGCTATTTACTGTGACCTCAGCAAAGCTTTTGACGTTGTCGGCCATTCGCTGCTTGTGGATAAACTTGCACACTTTGATGTTGATTCTTCAATTGTGAATCTCCTCCATAGCTATCTTCTTGATAGATCATGTTATGTTGCCGTTAATGGCCAAACGTCCTCTTTGTATAAAGCTACTAGTGGGGTTCCTCAAGGGTCGGTACTGGGCCCACTCCTCTTTTTAATTTATATTAGTGATGTTTCTTCTGTCATTCGGAATTCTTCTTTCCTTTTGTATGCCGATGACTTAAAGATATTTAAGGAAATTCATTCAGTTATCGATTGTCGCTTGCTGCAATCGGATCTGTGTTCTTTTTCTGAATGGTGCAGGAGCAATAACCTCTCCCTAAATATTTCAAAAATCAAGGTAATGAGTTTCACTCGAAAAACATCTAGTGTGCCATTTTTATATTCTGTCAATTCTGTGTCCTTGTGTAAGGTATGTGAGATCAATGATCTAGGTGTTCTTTTTGATAGCACCTTACACTTTTCTGCTCACGCTAAGCGTGTTGCTTTGCGGGGTCTTCGCACCCTAGGCTGTGTTTGCAGAATGTCTAGAGAATTCCGTTCTCCTGTGCCCTTCCGAAAATTGTACACCGCGCTATGTCTTCCTCAACTTGAGTATGCATCTGTGATCAGGAATGGCATTCCTAATTCCAGCAGCAACGCCATTGAGCGAGTCCAGAAAAGAATTCCTAAGCATTTGCAACCATCATTTCGCTAGAAATGACTCTGGATCTCGTTCTAACGCTGCTGGATTATTATCATTGCCATCACTTTGCTACCGACGAAATCGCGCTGATCTGTTAGTTCTTCACAAGCTTGTGCATGGTATCATATCTTGCCCTGTACTGCTCAACTGTTTTAATTTCCGAATTCCACGTAAGCTGACCAGAGAGAATAAACCTTTTCATGTAACCGCCTGCCTCTGTGAACATTCGACCGTTGGCTGAATACAAAGTCTTTACAATGCTTACTTTTTGGAGCTCGATGTTTTTCACAGCTCCCAGTCGATGTTCTGCTCCGAGCTTTGCACTGTACTTACATAGCCTCGTACACTGTTGACATTTTTGTATCATTTTTTTTTCTTTCGACCATTAACAGGATACAACGTCTTTACAATGCTTACTTTTTGGAGCTCGATGTCTTTCACAGCTCCCAGTCGATGTCCTGCTCCGAGCTTTGCACTGTACTTACATAGCCTCGTACACTGTTGACATTTTTGTATCATTTTTTTTTCTTTCGACCATTGGCAGGATACAACGTCTTTACAATGCTTACTTTTTGGAGCTCGATGTTTTTCACAGCTCCCAGTCGATGTCCTGCTCCGAGCATTGCACTGTACTTACATAGCCTCGTACACTGTTGACATTTCTGTATCATTTTTTTTTCTTTCGACCATTGGCAGGATACAACGTCTTTACAATGCTTACTTTTTGGAGCTCGATGTTTTTCACAGCTCCCAGTCGTTGTCCTGCTCCGAGCTTTGGACTGTACTTACATAGCCTCGTACACTGTTGACATTCTTGTATAATTTTTTTTTTCTTTCGACCATTGGCAGGATACAACGTCTTTACAATGCTTACTTTTTGGAGCTCGATGTTTTTACAGCTCCCAGTCGATGTCCTGCTCCGAGCTTTGCACTGTACTTACATAGCTTCGTACACTGTTGACATTTCTGTATCAGTTTTTTTTCTTTCGACCATTGGCAGGATACAACGTCTTTACAATGCTTACTTTTTGGAGCTCGATGTTTTTCACAGCTCCCAGTCGTTGTCCTGCTCCGAGCTTTGCACTGTACTTACATAGCCTCGTACACTGTTGACATTTTGTATAATTTTTTTTCTTTCGACCATTGGCAGGATACCACGTCCTTACAATGCTTACTTTTTGGAGCTCGATGTTTTTACAGCTCCCAGTCGATGTCCTGCTCCGAGCATTGCACTGTACTTACATAGCTTCGTACACTGTTGACATTTTTGTATCAGTTTTTTTTCTTTCGACCATTGGCAGGATACAACGTCTTTACAATGCTTACTTTTTGGAGCTCGATGTTTTTCACAGCTCCCAGTCGTTGTCCTGCTCCGAGCTTTGCACTGTACTTACATAGCCTCGTACACTGTTGACATTTTGTATAATTTTTTTTCTTTCGACCATTGGCAGGATACCACGTCCTTACAATGCTTACTTTTTGGAGCTCGATGTTTTGCACAGCTCCCAGTCGATGTCCTGCTCCGAGCTTTGCACTGTACTTACTCGTACACTGCTGACTTCTTTTTTTCCTGCGCATAGTTGTATACGTGCAATTTTATAACGTTTTTTATCCCTGATATTTTATTATGAATGTTGGCCTTTGTTTCTTTTTTTACGGTTGTTCCTGGGCACGTTAAATAAACGTTTGTTTGTTTGTTTGATTGATTGATTGATTGATTGATTGATTGATTGATTGATTGATTGATTGATTGATTGATTGATTGATTGATTGATTGATTGATTGATTGATTGATTGATATTCGCACCTCTATTACCAAACTGGAACGAACCCCGAAAATAGATCGCAATCACTTCGTCCACCTATTGCCAGTCCTACCGTCTTACCAGCGTAGGCCACCTTCTACCGGTACATCATCGCTAGCAAGGCATATGCCATTATAATATCGACCGAAAAGAGCCCTGCGCAAGCCGTGCATAACAAACACTGCTGAAATTTGCAAGGAGAAGCCCTCAGAAGCATTTATAGATTATATTGCTCCATCTTTGTTCGGTCCAGATGGATAGGTTTTCGGTGAACGTCTTGTAGCAGCTGAGAATCCCAGGCTTCAGCCCCGAGAATTGTTATAAATAAAAGTTCGTTGTCAGTAGTTCGATGACGCGGATGAGGCTTCTAAGCGGTAGAAGAAATTTATTTTACGTATTGACAACTGGGTTATTGGAATGTCTCTCGTCTCCGCTCGGCCGCCGAGTTCCCCCGCACCGGCCACTCTCTATCCCTGTCTCGTTCTTGTTAGAGATTACATCTGGTTCACATCTGTTCTGGCTCGCAATCACCCAACCTTTCCTGTGGGAAGGCAGGTGTCGGCCAGAGAACCTGCGACGATTCGGCCGAAAGGGAAGAACTTTATCAAACACTCTTTCTTTTTTCAGGAATTATGCCTGTTAAGCAGTTCTTTATTTCTATGAAACTGGACGCACTAACTTTCTTAGTATAAAGCGCGCCGTTATAATTACTCCGAGTTTGCCAGATTTAAGTGATGTTTTCTTTGAGGGGGAGCGTCGTTCAAGAAATAGACCATTTTATGTTTAACGTCACTCTGGTAAAATGCCTTCACATGTGGAGTTGGGCGACGTGGATGCCATCACTTGAAACTCTACAAAGAACTTTAAGCCACTAAGATATTTCCACGGTATGGCATATTTGTGCGAGCTATTCTCGGAAATCGGTTCTATATCTGAAGATATTGTTCGTTGCGATAGAATTTTTATGAGAAATTTTAAATATAGGCGCAAAAAAAAAAAAACGGGACAGTTTAATCGGGCCCCGTGCGCATGCCTCAACCGTGCCGTAAGGAAACAAACGACGGTGCGCGTAACATTGACCATTTCAACCTTTCCTAGAATGGCTAGTGCAAGTAAACTTGTTCAGTGCCCACTACGCGATAATTATTAAATGCGAAGCATTTCTTAGCGAACCTTAGGCACTTTGGGCGTTTCTCTCTACGTATCTATCTATCTATCTATCTATCTAGCCGCCTACGTCTGGGCGCTCTCCTGGTCGTCTCCATAACTTGTAATATACCAAAATTGCCATAGCAGGGGATCAGTGTATGGAACACGATTCCCTGGTCATGACATGAATAACGCAAAATACCTGTCGCGTACGTCATGAAACCCTTTCTCTCAGTCACGTGTGGCACATACCCGTATACCAGAGTTCATGTTATGCAGGTATGTGCCACAGGTGATACAGAGTCTCAACCAACATACAACCGCGAACACACGCATTGACACGCAAGGAAAGTGATAATAATAACTGCTCGGATTTTATGTCCCCAAACCACGATATGAATATGTGAGACGCCGTAGCGAAGGGCTCCGGGATTTTGGCCATCTGGTATTCTTTAACGTGCACCGAGATCGCACAGTACACGGGCATCTAGCGTTTTGCCTCAATCGAAATGAGACCGCCGTTGCCGGGATCGAACCCGCGACCTTCGGGTCAGCAGCCGAGCACCGTAACCGCTACACCACCGCGGCGGACGCTGGGAAAGTGAAGAAGCTGAAGACAGAACGCCCCTGAAAGACGCTCAACTACCATGCACTCGTTCACGTGGTACGCAACGTGGACGACGTCGATTACGCAAAAATAGGGGTCAATGCTCCCTACAATAAATCTGAGGGGGGAACTAGGCCTCTCATCATTACCTGTGACTTCAATATGGATTTATCTAGACCCAACAATGCCTGATCTTTATACTGCGTGAAAGACGGCTCGAATATGGACAGGGCATCAAAAGACCTCGCTGCCACGTCCAGGACAGGATGCGTCATAGATTATTTCATCGTAAGAGAACATCCAGGATTTCCACCGGTTGTGCTATACCTCGCACTTAGACCCCTCGTAGCCGCATCACGAACGGATCCGATTAACAAGTCCGGTCTAGCTGCTGGTTCTCACTGATCACGGCGATGATGACCTTGTTCAGGAACTGTCAAGAACCCCTTCTACGCCTACCCACGAGTTCGTGAAACGTGCGTGCGTTCTGCGTCATAAAGGACAAGGATAAGTATACCAACTGTAACGCAACTGTAATAACTGCAACTGTGACTGTAACGTACATGTACGTACGTGCAGTGTGCCTCGGCTCTGTGTATATCCAGGGGAACTTTCCTGAATGAAGCTTTGTTGCGAGTAACTCCTGTCCTGTGCATTTGTGTTTCTTCTTTGTGGTGTTCGGATTCGCGCTATCCAGTATTGAAGAATATAAGCACTACATATCAGCTTACCGCGTCTGGTGTTGGTAACACCCATGTTGCTGTTGGCATCGTTACACCACTGTAAACAACTGGTTATATAATGCATATGCGACTCTTCAGCATATGAGTGTGGATATACCACTTCCACATTTCTCTAGCGTCATTCCGTAACGTTTCGCTCAATGTGAAAAATTACGCCACAGTCACCATTCCGCGCATGCTTCGCATAACATCGATTCCCACGGTACGTGGGATCTGCCGAATTTTCCTTTTGCGAGTGAGCGAAGGGCTTTTTAATGGGTGGGCCTTGAGAACACCCATTCATTGCGCATTTCACATGTTTTGAAGCCTGGAGCGATTCTACGCTTCTGCCACGCAATATTATATGCCTTAAACATGCATATAGTGCTTTTTTTTTTTTCGAGGTAGTTTAAAGAAAGAGCTTTGATCAGTCGTAGAACACCTTCTTGCCACGCAGACCGCCTGGGTACGATTCTCACTCGAAACCGAACATATTTATTTATTTTATATGCACCTTTCTCGTTTTTCCATCGCGGACAAAGTAATGATTTTTCGCTCACGACCAACGCTTTTTGACGCTATCGCGTCAAAATTGTAGCGGTGTTACTGTTTTTTTTTCCGTAACGGTAACGATAACCCAAGTCATACGAAACTGCATTGATGGAACGCGGCTAAGACTCCAAGTCGCTGTGACCCGTGAAAGACACAATTTCAAAAGAACCTTAGATATGATGCGCACTTGTTTACTATGCCGGCCTTCAATGGAGTTCCGTATAAAGACTTGCTGGGGGATGGCTTTAGTAGTTGCGGAAAGGATGTCGGAAATGATATGCGGAACATTGCTTCAACGCAAGAAGTCAAAACTTAAAGTCGTGGCGCCGCCATTCATTACTCAGAGATTCCGCAGGCGAGTAAATCGTAAATTCGAGTCGTCGCCGCGGTCCTGGTCTACGCGCAGAATTCTCCAGAATAAGGCAAGAATCCCTAAGCGGCTTGTTATGAACAAGCAAGGGATGACACGTGACGCATCTTTTTCCGTGCCTAAACTTGACTTACTGCCAGGTGAAAATATTGCAACTGGAAACAACTGGCCCCAACTGGGACCAGTTCAACTGGTTTATGGTCAAATTCCCAGTTGGGACCCACTGGGACCGAATTCCCAACTGGGACCCACTGGCAACTGGTCCCAACTGGGAATTTGACCATAAACCACTTGACCTGGTCCCAGTTGGCACCCACTGACAACTGGTGCCCACTGGGAATCCGGCCATAAACCACTTGATCTGGTCCCAGTTATTTCCAGTTGCAATTGGGACCAGTTGGCAGTGGGTACCAGCGGGGGCCAGTGGCTCTTACTGAGATCTCAATAAGAGCCAGATGCCCGTGACAAATGGTGTCCCATTAGGAACTACTGTCTGAAGCTGGTGCCATTAAAAATTAGACCTGATGTGGCTATTTAATTCCTGGGGCTCCAGTGCAAGATGAAAAAAAAAACAACCTTGGATACTCCATCAAATGTTTATTTTACAAACATTACACAGCACTCAAATTTTTTAGTGTTTGGCGGCAATCCTGGATTTTTTCCGTGAGATTCACGTACCCGTGACCAAAGGGAGAGCGTTGCTGCAAAATAAGAGGTAACATGTGTTACATGCATGTCTCAGAATAGCCATATCAATTTAATATACACAGCAGACCAGCCTTCTAAAAATTCACACTACGAACACTATTCCAAAGATCATGTCGGATGTAATCCGATTTTTTTAAGTCGCTTACCTCAGCGGCAAAAACATAAGAACTACGGGCAGTAAGGCGATCGAAAGCATCTTTGTTTCCACTCGAATGTACCTACAGATGCAACAGGTTCGGGAATATCCATTTGCAGTGCAAAATACGGGCCCCTTTGCGCTTTCTTTAAAAGCCGCGCGGACGGAGCTACAAATTTGCACGAGTATACTTTATAGTTATTTAGCATGCCGTTCAAAATACTATTGCACGGCACTCGTTTTCTGTGATGCTCCAAAACAAATGGCAGAAAATTAGCAAGCACTCCGCACAAACCCCTAAGCAAACATATTACAGAGCAGTGCAGAAAGAACTTGTTTACAATGCGGCGTTCCATCGTCTGAACACTCAAAATACTTTGCATTGCATTATATCAAGATGTTCTCTAGGATATTGAATAACTTGCACTCGAAGCATAAGTGATATATAGTTACCTTCAAACGGCTGCATCGCCGACACGGCGCAGGCTTGCACAGCATTCCGCACACAATGGATCCACATATCCGTGTTGTCACAGGAAAAAAAAAAACACTTGTCCGGCGTTCACCCATAAAGACTTCCAGAGATGAAACTGTCGAACACTAATTTGACAAAACCTAAATTACGCACGCCATGACTGCACGTTCCTTTTGAAAAACAGCACAACTAAGCACCGCTTCCACGGACAACCACCACAGAACACTTCCACCGCTTCCACCACTCGGCAGCTAGCCCTCGTACACATGTGGCGTACGAAACTAGTATGGCTGTGTTTCTAAATTTTCTGCCTTTATTGTCGAGCTTCTTCCTTCCATTAAATAGCGCGGAATTGGCATGAAATAATTCTTTTCAGTTTATTTTATGTGTAATCTTTATGTTTCATTACTTTACTGCTTCATTTGTTTGAGCGTATGAGATACGAAACTGATGTGACGGCTGTCGAGGCAGTTGGGGAGAGAGCAGAGAGAGTGTGGCGTGCGTTTGTGTCGGCAGCATCGTAGCAGCATGGCAGCATGTCCATGTCGGCGGCAGTCTCGCAAGTGGTAGCTCTCGGCTCTGCTCGATTTTTCTTTGTCGTACGTACGGAAGTAATCGCTGTGCTGCACACAAGCCAATCGAGCAGGCATGCTCTCAGTGAGACAACGGCAATATTAACACCCCGATGTCAGTCGGGCCCGCTTCGCCTGGGGGTACCCGCGATGGACGTAAAAAGATTGACAAAAGCTGATGACAGCAGTACTGATGCTAACGCAAGCGTACGTTTGAGTGCACCGTGTTGCGCATTTGCGCAACGGAACAATCGACGATAATACACGATTTTAAAAATACATATGAGGTCAGATAAGACTGTTTATATTATTGCAATGGGGTTAAAACAACGCTAGTAGCGTTGTTTTAACCCCATTACGTTTAACCCCAACGTTAGTAGCGTACAATTGGGAGCATTTGCTTCCAATATAACTGGATATGGTTTCTAACTGGGACCAGCTGCCTCCAGTTCAACTGGTCATGGTTCCCGTTGGTGGCCAGTAGAGGTGTAACTGGGACCAGCTGATAACTGGAACCAGTTGCAATTGGAATCAACTGGAACCAGTTGAGTTGTAACTGGGACCAGCTGCTAACTGGAACCAGTTGCAACTGGAATCAACTGGGGCAAGTTGGTTTCCAAGTGGGGTAGCAGAGAGGAGTCATCGACTCGCCGCTACCTCCCATGTTGATTGACGGAGGCGGAAAGTTAGCTGCCACCGCCAATCTTCTGGTGCTGGTTGAAGGTTTAAAGAACTCATATATGTGTGTAAATGGTGAATTGGAGGTGTGACATTCGCCGACGATCGATTTCCGTGACACTGTAACCGTCTTCAGATTTCGAAAGAGAGGCGCAGGACGAGGGGTGTCTGCGAGCTTCAATGCTTCCGGTCGGTGGCCGTAACATCCGAGGCACTGTGCCAAATGGCGTGACACTCGCAGAGAAATTTTGTTGTCCTCGTCCTTGACTTGTAAACGTAAGTAAGTCGAAAACGCGGGGGGCAAAGAGATTCGTTATACACAAAGAAACAAGAGAAACAAGTAATATGCTATGCGCTGGCATTACTGGCTCAATTTCTCAGTGTGCGTACTGGATCTATTACATTGGAAAGGGCAGCGGGGGTCATAGCGTAGGCCTAATTTTCCCAATAATCTCGTGAAAATTCTTGCGCGTGTTCGTTAGCTTCTTCATGCAAATGGCGTTGAAGCAACACCAGAGCTAATCGTAACACTCCGCACCGGTTCCATGAGCTGTCGAAAGTTGTTTCATGTATGGGAGAAAAGGGGACGGGCCACACGAAAACACTGTCGCATAGTATGCCCGGAATGCACTGGGATGGGCGTCACACGGCGGTCGCTTTCATGCAGTCTTTTCGGTAGCACTTCACAAGTAACGTCGTTACTGGTAAATGGTTACCCTATTAAGAAACATTGTTACGTACTCGTTACCATACCCGAAGTGTAACGGGTAGCGTACTTACGTTATTAGAAAGTTTTTTTTTTGCTGGGTACTCTAGCGCTTTGGACCCCAAGAGCTTGGGTACGAGCGAGGTTTCGTACCCAAGCATACGTGCCTTATATAGTGGCGCGTACCCAAACGCAAGCCGCACGAAGGCCACACGCGCTCGCAGGGCCATAGCATCTTGTCACGTATGGATTGTTTTGTGTTCTTTTTACAATTTAAAATTTAAACCAAGCGTAGATGGTGGAGTCAAATGAATTGCTTCTAATAAAATTCTCCCAATTAGTATGACAAAGTTATCCACCCGAGAAAAAACAGGGCTGATCCCTCCGCATTGGAATCGGTATAACACGAAAGTGAAAGGTCTCTTCACAGAAGTAGTGCTTATTGTGTTGTGATATATGAGAGCTTGTGCAATGCCTGTTCGTATTTGGAAGCTATACCACAGTTTGACGTGGATGCAGGCACGTAGGCAAGGGGGGGGGGGGCGCCCCCCCCCCCGAAATTTTTCCAGCCCTCTATATTTCCAGGCAACTTTTTTTTTGTTTTTGCCATGGAAAGACTGTCTTTCGAACAATTAGGCCTTGGGCGCCCCCCGAAAAAAAAATCCTGGCTACGTGCCTGCGTGGACGCACCCATGCTGACGCCTAGTGGCATGTCGCCATAGCGACCACTTACGCCCATGACCATGATTAAACCGTTGTGGTAAGTGAAGTTGTTAAAGTACACGCTAACCCCGAAGCGAAAGGCAAAGAACGTAACTGCGTGTAGGGGGCCTACGCGACGCCAGCGCGGCCATCAGTGTCTCTCGATGGTATTTCCACGGTGAGCCAGCCCCTTTTTACAAGAAAATACCGTAGATTAAAGCATACTTACTAGCGAAGCATGTGCCAAGCATGCGTAGATATTTGCCACTTAAAACGCCCTTGCGGTCGATTCTATCTTCGGGCAACACCACCTAGATTATTGGCTCGGGCCCCTGTCGGGCCCGATCTGTGGTCGGGCCGGGCCGGGCCGGGTAGGCGAATTTTTTTCTCGGGTTTGGGCCGGGCCCGGGTCTCGGTTTTAGTCGCCGGGCCGGGCTCGGGCGGGTAAACTTGAACGACTCCCGGGCCCGGGCAGGGCCCGGGCCGAAAATCACGGCGCGTGCAGTGCTCTAGTATGCGCCACAGGAATTGGACAAGTCAGCCGGTGCGAGCGTTAGCTCCGCTCGGCGAAGTGAAGCACGTGAAACACGTGAGAAGCTCAACAGACACTTGATGTTGTTAAAATTCTGTTTATTTACGGCGAAGGCGAACTCTTCGCCTTCTTCAGCGGGCGACAGAAATCATGGCGCTGCGTCTGCTTCACGAAAGCTTTTACAGAAATTTCGTAAGTATTGTTGTTACGCGTGTCAGGAGCGCTACGGCTGGCAAATGCAACGCAGAAGCTCTGCCTTTGCATCTAACAGCCGTAGTAGTACACACCGCCACGGCTTGTCGCAGTGCAAGTTCAAAGTTCGCGCTCAAATTCAAAGGCAGATGAATGTACTCTCGGCTTCAAAAGATGTGATGTCCATACCCTCACCTGCCTAAAGTTTTTTTTTTTAATCAAAATAGATTCATCTTTTTATTCAAGGTAAAATCAAATATTTAAAACATTATGAGCAAACCAGGGTAAATCAAGGGGGTAAATCCAGCTAGATATGGCCTCTGAGATTGCGCGCCGAGACTGCAATCTCGAAGACCATAAACTCTACGAGCTGATGTAAATCGTATAGAATTTTGCCACTACTGAAGGGTTGGCGCTACCTACAACACAGAATCAGCCATTCCTTTTCTCTATTATCTAGTCCACATAGACGCTCGACGCTCCTCGTTCGCCTATTAATCCGCGTTCGTGCGCGAAGCGTGGAGTTTGTGCGTGTTGCCGTAAAGCAGTTCTCTCCGTGATACCTGTGTATCCCTAAAAGCTGCCTAACTAGTTCTACCGCATCAAATAGTATTCGGTGTCGTTGTATAATGAAAACCCGTGACAGCGCGTCGGGCGACATGGAAGAGTGCCACCGAATGAGCGCCCTGGAAGACTGCGAAGTGCTGTTGAACGATTTGGCAGATACGTCTGACCTTCCCACGTCTCTCATAATAACCAACGTCGACGTTAGCGTCTTCACAGACCCGGAACAAAAGGTACCCGCCCAGTTTCTCATGGCATCATGACTCTTCTATAGCTTAGCGAAATTCAATCGATGCCGCTCGGTCGGCAGCGCTCCGCAAACTCTGCTTCGCTCAGCTGTTGCAATTCTCAAGATGTCGAGCGTCGATAAATTTCTCGTCGATAGTTCCATGCGGTTTATTTTGCTGACCCTGTTTTATTCTCTTTCTCTGAACACGAGGCGGAACGTTTTCCATAATCCGGCCCTATCAAGCGCCTATGGGACGGGGTAATTCATCGCCGGCGAATTTCCGCACGCCGTGATTTCATGGAAGATAGTCTTCGTCACAACAAATTGGTTTGAGAAACCAATTCTACAATACGTGTGCGCTAGCTCGCGCCGAGAACTTGTTTCTCTTGAAATATTATTTGTTTGTGAGAGTGCTAGCGCTACTTGTGCGCAGGCCAGAGGCTATATATTGCCACATTGAGAGCGCATCGCTGGTTTTTCCTTGGAAGCTTTTGTACTGTTTTGTTTATTTACGTACGCGATGCGCACCTCGTCCGCTTATTGCGGTGGGAAAACGCCAAACGTCACTCACTTCCTAGTCGTGTGTGACTTTCCATGTGCAACTGAGGCCAAATGACGATGGTCGCCCATTGTCGTTGTCAAAACGAAACTGCTTGCCGCTGGCCGGAATACGCAGCAGTGTCGCAATACGTACATTGATTTCTAAAAGTAGCGTGTTGTGAAATCAGTAGAAGTAGTAGTAAGGGGCCGCTTTTAGCCGAATCTTGACCGGCTAACCGCGTGACAGTTACAGCTAGCTGTTGCTTAGTGGTTGCAGTTCTCGGCTGCAAACCGAAAGTCGCGGGTTCGATCGCGCCCGGTCGCGGCAGTCGCATTTCGATGGGGGCGAAATGCTAGCGATTTCAGCGCGCGTGCGATTTGCGATATCAGCGCGCGTTTAAGAACCCCAGGTGGTCGAAATTATCCGGCGTACACTACTACGGCGTCCCTCAAATGAGTCGCTTTCGGCGATTAAATTCCATAAACCAACCAGTTACGACTGTTGGTTGGGCGAGTGCTTTTCCCGATAAGTTTTCAAAGCGCCTTGTTCTATCCGTGGCGGTACAGTGCGCGATCGAAATTGATCTGATCGGCGCCTTCTTTATTTTTTTTTCATGTGTTCGTAGCCATTATTTGGTTAAGCACCATAAGTGGTGTGTGGCCTCTGAAAAAATCGAAGCAAATTTCCAGCACCAACGAATCTTAATGTCCTTCATTCATCAAACAATTTCAGGAATAGCTATACCGTTCATTGGGAAGCATTGATGGGGAGTACACTCACGGTCTACACACGCTCAATTTCAGAAAGAACCTGCAGGGGAGTCTTGCAGCATACTTTATATATTCACGTCAGCATCAACCCAACACATATACATTACACAGCCGAATAGATGTGTTTCCGCATGACACCTGTACGTGGCATGTAATTTTCCCTGTTTCTTCATGACAATAGCAATCGTGTGATGTTCCTGTCTGTCCACTCATGGGTTGGCATATACGGACACTTTCTTGAAGTCTGAGCACCTTGCCTCAGTTAAGATTTCTTTTGTCCCACATCATGCACTAAAGAATAAACTTGGTTCTATTGTATCGAGGGTGTCAGCTGTCTCATACCAAAATTTTTCTTGAAATCAAAGTGCATAGTCATGGCCGCCCCTACTCATTAGACCCAACACTGCAATTATCAATGGTTACTGCAGTTTCAAGTGACCCTGCATGCTCTTTGCATTTTGCCAACTTTCTGCCAATCCCAAAGCAAGAAGCGGGCACTTCAATTCACCATACGATTTACTGTATGACTTGGTCCATCGATATAGTAATGTGATTGTAATATCACATCCTCATAGAAAAAAAAACATAATAAAGCGCTAACCTCTTCTGCTGGATAAATTCCATAGCATCAAACAGCTAGCACCTAAGCACTGCCAAGCATGCATTATAAGGAAAGAAAATCAGCCAGCAGATAGCGCGCATATGTTTTTTGGATTGATCATAAGAATAGGTCGGAAAACTCACTCAGGCTCAGATCAAGCTGTGAGTTTGAGTCTGAGCGAGTCCGGTTGAGAAAAACTTTATGGAGCCTGAGTCCAAGTGATCCCGATTGAGAAAAACTTTGGTTATTCCGAGTCTGAGCGAGCTCCAAATCTTTCGCCGACCTCTGAACATAAGTGAGAACTTCTGTCGTGTTTACTGAATAGTTTTGGATTTTCATCCTACAGCTAACTTCAAGGACAAGAGAAGACAGAAAGGGTACAAACTTTTCACAAAGTACGTTTATTCAGAAACGTGTTCACAAACGCAACGTTCAAAAAGGAAAGGAGGCGTGCTTAAGTTTCTTGTCTGTTGAATGCTGAAGAATTGGCTTTTGGGAGCTCAGCCACAGCTAGCTTCTGTGTACTACAAACCACAAGATCACAAAAGCACAGCAACGTTTCTATGATGTGACAGACCTCCTTTCTCATTTCCATAGCTACCACTACTACGCTTGGTGCTTGTTTTGAACTAGTTGCAGCAAGTGCTATTGTTAACTAATTACTTGTTCCTTTCTTGGGAAATGAAGGCTTCCATCACTTAATTACTGTGTCAGTCATTATCAAATGAAGCAGTAAAGATGAGATTAACATTTTATCCTAACACTACTTGTGCACTTAAGATGTTTAATGGTGATTGTTGATAAGGTATAGTGTAGTATTTGACCATTTGCATTAATGTACCCAATTTAATTAAGGGACAAGCCCCCACCCCTAGTCAACACAGCATCTAATAAATTAATGAACATAAGTCCACTGACAAGACATAAGTGTGTCAGGGCATTGCTTTACTTCTATTTCTTTCCTTTCTTTCGTTTTGTTTTACAAGGAAAGAACGGTGATGCACAGGACAAGCGCTTGTCCTGTGCATCACTGTTCTTTCTCTGTCCTGTATCGAATCCGCACAATTCAGTATTTAAGATAATGACCCAAATAGGTGAGCAGCAAATCTTCTTTTGATGTTTCATTTTATCTTCCAAGTTCTCAGTTCTGTTGCTACAGTTTATTGTGAAATTGTTTTGTGGATCATAGTTTCTTGCCGTTGCATTTATTTTTATTGTACTCTGAAAATGAACCCTCTTCGCTGCCTAGATTTATGTCAAGCTGCAATGTAAATGTTTTAACTAGTGTGCGCAGCAGCAACTTTACTGTGTGTCGGCACCATATGATGAAATGAAATTGCAAAAAATTTTGTGGGCCTGTGCTTTGTGGGCATGCACTTGCCTCACCATTTTTGGTAGAACTTAATTCAGTCCTATGGCGAACATAACCATAAAAAATTGCCACTCGCGAATGCTAGTTAAAGATTTGGGCGACTGTATGTATTCAGGGCTGCTCACTGTCAAATTGTTACGTAGGAGACTGGGCGTGGTCAGGCTGCATAACAGCATCTTTTCTGCCACCCCTTTTCTCTTCTTGAGATGAAAATAAGGTTTGATTTGGTTTGATTCATTTTCTCTTTCACCTGTGTTGACTCATTGCAGTTACCTATGTTCTAATTACTTTGTGTGGTATGGCCTTAGGACCCACTCATGCGCAATTCCTTTGAAGTTTTCTTAAATAAGAACAGGTATGAAATGCATAGATTGAGAAGCAGTCAAGCAAGAAAAAAAGAAATAGACTGGCACCTGGCTGGTTAATGTCACAAGTGAATTTCCTTAACTGAATGGTGTGGATGGCTGAGCTCATCTGCATCCCTTCCTCCGTGCAGGCCAAGTTTGAGGAGATGTTCGAGCTCATCGAGCCTGGTGCCACGTTCGGATACTTCCGCAGCTTCCGCCGCGCAAGGGTCACCTTTGAGAGCCCCGACTCTGCGGCCCGAGCGCGCATCCATTGCCACCAGATGCAGTTTGGCGAAAGCGTTCTCAACTGCTACTTTGCTCAGGTCAGCCATTTCTTTCTGGTGATTTTTTTTCTTCATAATCAAGAGCTATGAGAGACAAACCGAACTCTCTTTATGAAAGCTGTAGAGACTCTGTTGCATTATTCCAGCATGTGAAAAGATTACACGTAAGATTACAAGATATATATTTGCAATACATCAAAGGCCCCTTCTACAGGTGTTTTACGTGAGGAGTGGGCAACATGTTGACCCTTTCACACACCATGTGTGCATTTGTGTGTGCAACCTGTTTTTGCCAGCTGTGACAAGGAATGACGAAGAAATTGCTCCAAATATTCTTTCTTTTTCTTCACAACATGAATGCTTTATTCAATCATTGATTATTAGCACAGGAAAAAGCTTTGGTTGAATTCAACCCCCGTCATACTCAATTTCCGTTAATTTATCTTGCACTGGGCTGTATATCTTTAAAGATAGTCATTTTTTTTAGGAAATGCTACCTCATTTGATGAAATAATTTTTTTCATGTCTCGTAATGTGTGCAGGCAATAAATAACTTAATTCCTAATGAGTTGTTTTTGTAAACAGTGTGTCGTGATCAACTGCATAATAGTTAGATTTGTTGTGCACATATGCAGACTTGTACGTGTTACAGAGAAATATTACCAGATTACAGTTTAAAGTACTTTAAAATTGTAATTGATTGCAGTTACTGAGTGTTTACTGCCCCACGAAAATAATTGCATAATTACCAAAAGTATTTGACTACCTCTTATTATTACTTTCTTCCCCAGCATTTGTTAACAATGCAAAATTTGTACGATGAGTGGCAGCAAGTACCCTTCTCTGCAGCCTTTTGCACATTGTTTATTTTGGCTAGAATTTTGTTTTCAAGTTGTTCCACGGTTCTCCTCCCAAGTTTTTCTTTTATATATGTATGTGGTAAAACCGAAAAGTTGTTCGACATTCATGCTGAAGGGAGGGTCTGCGTTCTAATGTGCAAACACTTTGCACACAAGCTTGTCATTACTCAATGCCATGATGGATCATGTACCAGATGTGGCATTTCACTTGTGCTGGGCTTTCCTGGCAGGGCCAATAGAAAGGTGCATAAATCTGTAATTGATTGATTGACTGGCATCAATGCCTGAACTGGCTATCACCACGGAGCTCTGGCGTCACTAGTGCACTTTCCCATTTGAGAAAAATGGGGCTATACTTTTACACGTGTGAGTTCTGTGGCTGACTTTAGTCGTCCTAGGATCTGCTGCTTGAGCAAACAGAAGTCTCTGCTGTGGTTGTATTGGACAGCGAACGTTTTCCTGAGGTTCACAGCGTTGTAATTTGCTGCAGTGGCTATGGTCTATTGCTTGCATGTACAAGTGCTTGCACAATTCTCAACCACTTCAAACACATTTTGATGATAGTGATATGCAACAGAACTTGTGTACTTGTGCGTACAGTACTCGCGGATTTAAATGCGACCATCAAATTTTTTACTGTAACGACTGGTATGCATAATTGCTCGAGATAACCACATCATGTTGCGATGAATGTGGTCTCTAAAGATAACAGTTGCTCTGATCTACGCGTTCAAATCGAAATTATGCTGATATGACCCAAAATGAAGACAGTGGAAGCGAAAGTATGTGCATTACTTAGCCTTAAATTGTCCTATTTCAATCCTTGAGTACTGTACATATTAATGAACCCTGGGCGGTCCAATTTATTCGGAGTGCTCGAATATGATATCCGTCAAAGTGCTGCAGTTGCTTTGGCACATCAAACCGTGAGCATGATTCAGATAATTGATCACGAAGCACAATGTTCATGTTCCAGGCATCGTCACCGGATGAGGGCAAGGACGGCCATTTGCAGCCGCCGTCTCCGCAGCGCCAGTTCCTTATTTCGCCACCAGCGTCGCCACCCGTAGGCTGGGAGCCTGTCGAGGAACACGAGCCTTGCATCAACTATGACATCATTACAGCTCTGACCAGCCTTGCACCAGGTGTGTGCTTTCACGTTGGAAATAATTATTCGTATTTTCTCTTGTTTAACCCGCACACAGTGTACCGAAAATTCGGAGCTAAAGTCGGAGATGCAAGTTATACGCGAGTTTGGGTGAACAAGTTGGCTTCACGGCACTGCTTCGCCGTGATGCAAGAAAGGCGGCTTCACGGCAATACGCAGGGGTCCCTATTTTAAAAAGTTTCTCCTGCAGGTTATTTGCAGAAAATACAGAATTTCTCTTGACATTTGTGCACATTTATGCCCAACTACAATTTAACCAGTCATTAACTTTAGATGCGTAATTTGTCATCTGTTGGTAGCAGAGGTCTCAGAATAAGGAATATCGCAATCATGTCTCGCCAGCCAGAAGTACAACAGCTGTTACGGCTTAGTGGCAAACAGAAATTTGACCAAACCAGCAGGGTAGTTATCTACTAACCTCTTGAAAACTAGTGATATTACTTTTCTGCGTGCCAAAAGCCTGAAGCAGACGAATGAAATGTTGGTCTGGTCCATTACAGAATGAACTTTCGCCGACTTTGCAAATGGTGGCAGGTTTGTGAAAACAAAGGTTGGGAGTTGTCAAGTCACGAAGGGAAAAGCAAAACGATAGCCAAATGCAGAACACAGTGCTGATGACGTGCCACATGACCTGGCACGAGAACAAGGGAAGGAATGCACGGGTTTGCCTGTTGGAACGCACACATCCATAAGGTAGCTGTAGCGTTCCACAACTGCGGGTGCCAAGTACGAGTGCTAAGGATTGCAGCTTGATTTGCAAATGAAGTAGCCGATTGTAGAAAAAAGTAATCAGATTACAGTTGTCGTTACCAAGTACAGTGAAACCTCGGTGATACGAATCTCACGGGACCACCAAAAATATTCGTATCATCCAAAAGTTGTATCACCAGAATGCACGGAAAATTAACATGCGACAAAAGAAAGCTGGCGTGCATTTTCATTTATTGTTTGTTATTCAGAGCCCTGAATGATTGTCAGTTAAGTTTTTAGATGTCGGCAATCATACCAGCACTCTCAAATATACGGCCCGTACGCGCGTATTTAATTAATGAACCAGATGCGTTGTGACCCGCGACAGCAGACAGCAGTAGCCCCTTAGTATGCTTTTTTTGCATGACACCGGAGTGCTGCAGCGAAAGTAACAAAAGAAACGCTTTGACGTGATGGATCAAGGCCACAAAATTACAGAACGACGGTCCTGTGTTATGATTTTGTTATTGCGGAGGTGTTAGGGATGTTTTTTGGGAGATTGACAGCCGTTCCCGCACAAGTGCGACCTCAACGGTCGTGCATGTTGACGTTGTGAGGCCTGACTCCTTCGCCAAGACCATCCTCGCCTTCTTTCGGTCTTCGTCCACCTTTCATAGGATGTCTGATGCACGAGGCAGGCACGTGTAAGCACAGTACAACGACAGCAGCCTGCGTCGACGCCTCAAAAAAAAAAAAAGCATGGCACTAATGTCCTCTGTAATATAAACGCGAAGGCACACGGAGGCACACAAGAGCCTCAAAGATTCGCGCACACAATCTCGGAGGCCGTGACGCGTCTCTGAAGGTTTATTTTGACAGCAAGAAAAGTGTTTTTCTTACACCATGATTCTGACGATTTGGCAGTGCGGCGCGCATGCCCACGCTTGCGTTCCCGCGCTCGCACGTGCTTGGCGGGGGTGTTCCGCGACAGCGCGGACAGCACCTTTTCGTACCTGGTCGGTAGCGTACGTTCATATCAAATGTCGCTGGGTGAAAATCAGTTCGCAACAACCGTACTCCATTACACTGCAGGCGAATGGGCCCTGGCCGGGACCAACGAAAAATTCGTATTACCCCGAAATTCGTATGAGCTGTGATCGTATCACCGAGGTTTCACTGTAAACAGAGTTAGTCGACCAATTGGAAAAATACCAAAATGTAATTGATTGCAAGCAATAAATTTTCCATGATCAGTCGTGTACAAGCCTGCTTTATCGTCACTGTGTCACAAAGAATTGCATTACTTATACGCATGACCTGCTTGTTGTTTTCCTGGGAGAAACGTTCCAAACACCTGTTAATTTTTTGTTGTTAGTGTTATACCGGGGCATGGTATTTAGGCACGGCGTGCGTGTGCTCTAAAAATTGCAAGTCGCTGTTCTTCCATTTCTTACTTCCTGCTAGGTATGTTGGTTGTCGCACTGCTGGCCACAACATTACCAACATCATGTCCATTTGACCACCCTTGAGAACGCTTACATGACTGTTACATATACTGTGTATGTAATGTGTGTGAGCTGTCAGCTCACGTGCATTCAGTTTTAACTTTGCAAGAGTATGTTTATCTGGGCCAATCACACAGAGGGGACTTTGATCCAGATAAAGATATTTACAGAAAAATGAAAAGCGAGTTGGAGCGCTTAAGGCGGGCATTGCTCAGTCACAACTGGCTGCTTGCCGCATTCTTGAGAATAAAACTGTACAGTCAGTGCATTCTGCCTGTGCCAACATGCAGTGAAAGCATACTGGTTAACAAAGACGCCGGTAAGCACTATGCAATAGGCAATGGAGTGAAAAATCATTGGTGGGCACGTCATTAACCCTTTCAGACACCACCTATGAATAACTGCCTGTAAATGCATCAAATCGGCACAATGTTATTTCAAGGCACTCGATATTATATTGCGAAAAAAATGATGTCGTAATACATTAATTTATGTGGGTTATAGTTATCATTCCTAATTGCATTGTAATTAAATATCTGTTCATTTCAAAGCCATTCATGCTCTGTTTTTGCATAGGTAGAATGAAATTTCAGGCTAGAACTATAGTGCAAATTCGTTTTCCGTTATGTCCATGTTGAGCAAAGAAAAATTATACTTTTGACATGGGTCACGGAAGCGGCACATCGAACAACACGTTGAATATGATAATATGCCTAGAGCAAATTGATCATATGCAACAGTACGCTGCAAAAAGAAGTTAAAGGAAGACAAATTTAATATGCAGGAGGTTTAATTCATCCAAAGCTCAGTCTGTCTGGCTCTTTCTTAGCCCCAAGTCGATACATATAGGGAAAACAAGCGGTGTACACAATTGTGTACATAGCGTCTGAAAGGGTTAAGAAACGGAATGGAATTAGGAAGCAGTTGCAGTGAGCCAGTATAGACCTTTATAACAAGTGCTCCCTGGGTGCCGCCATATTGCTCTCTGGGCTGTTGTAAAAATGTGTGACCCCTAAACATGTGCTGCCAAAGCAGCAATGCCAAAAGCTGTAGCCCCATGCAGCAGTCTAGCAAAACGGTGCTTGCTCTCTCAGATGGAAATGTCTATGTACATTTGAAGCGAGATCAAGAGCAAGAAATGAAGTTGTGAAGGCCATGTAATGCTCAGGACAGATAACCTGTTCTCTGTAGAGCACTCACTGGATGCAAAGAGAAGAGAGGCGCGCAGTTGGGGACGGCAATTAAAGATGTGATCAAAGTTTTATCTGAGTAGGGTGGTACTGGTTTGGACAAGTTGGTAACATTCCTAACTGCAGACGTTTTTCACGCAGACCCTCTGTTTTTCGTCATCCTGGTTGTGTGGAAAACATCTGTAGTTTTGAAAACTAAAATTTGCATACATAGATTGGAGTTGCCTGACACAGGACAAAGGTAATATGAGATTGTGTGCAGATACTTGCATCATGATGTGGACTTAGTAGGCTTATGACGATGACATGTTTACCAAGAAAGAAACCCTTTACATCTGGCTAAGTTCCTTGGAAGAGACTCATTATTTGATGCAGATACAGTTCGATACTTTATTAAAGCAACTAACACATTACGTGTTACCAGGCCGCTGTTGCAACGGCAGCACATAATAAAGTGCATGCCTCTGATCGATTGCTTCCAAGGGTATGATGAGGTATTAGTGTCACCTTCATTCACAGTTTTTAGAAGGTCATTTCTGCATGCCATATGTATACATACGTCCATCATACACCTCAGTAACCGCGCCATGCCTTCAATACCTATGTTTATCTCACATACATTGCAGGGACATTCTTTTAGGCCTGTACAGCCAATGCTACAAAAATTCAATGTAGTTGACCGCATCTCTTCCTACAAATCATAACATGCACTGGCGTTCTTTGACCATCGTTGGCCTACTGCCTTAAAACACCACATAGTATCATCATAACGACGATAAACACACCGGCACGATCCTTCCTTGCAGGTGAGCCACACGAGCTCCATCCAGCCTCAGAGACGCAGCCGGGCATCGTGGTGCACGTTTGTGAGGAGGTGTCCTCGTTGGAGCCCAAGCGGGAGAAGCCCGCCTTCATCCACACACCCTGTCCCGGACGACCGTGCAACGAAGAATCGTCCTAGGGCCACAGACGGATCTGCTCTCTACAACCGTGGCTGGAGCAAGCCAGTTCTTGAGATTTGTGGCTGTCGACGTGCCTGGTCGAAGCTGCGACCTGTGCGACACCTGGGTGCCCGTCGTTGTGGATCTGTACTCGTGACCGGGCGTCACCTGCCGAGGCACCAGCGCCTGTGTTCACTACTCGTTGCACCAGCAGCTCTCAAACGATCAGCTCTCGGCTGTCTGGAATCTGTGAAGAGATTTCACTACGATCTAAGAATGCATCTTTCGTACCGCCTCCTTTCGTATCCACATGGGTTAATGAGTTGAGTCTGTGTACATGCACAAGCAGTTTTACCATCTCCTCATGTGACCTTTTCTAAGTTATTGTCTATGTTCCCTTAAATTTTGTTGAAAATTGACCCGAAAGCGTTTGCAGAAAATATCACTTGCGGATATTTTCAGATGTGTATGCAGCTGTACAGAAGTGATGTAGCGATTTTCTTTCTCTGAGGTTTTGTGACAATTGGCAGTTGATTTTCAGTGTCATGTCACCACAGACAACGAAAAGTGCCGATGCGGTGTGTCGCAGATACCATGTGTCGACATCAATAGCATGATGCAGGATCAACATGTGTTGCTACGTGGCACGCAGTCTTACACCTCTATCTCTTCAGCAAAGCTTTTTACATTAAAAAAAGTAAGAAAATGGTAGCTTTGTCCGTGTGCATGGGGATACAATCTTAGCACGTCATAATAATATTTTTAATCGAGAATGGAGTCTTTTTCATGCATCTAGAATACCTTCAGGGATAAGAACTGACGTAAAAAGCGATTACGTCCACGAGATGTCTTTGGGTCCGATGACTTTGTGGGATTCGCACCTTTCTCGAAGCTACTGTATTGTTGGCCATGCTGCAGAATGCATTGATGACCGTGAAAACTGTTAAAACACACAAGTTTTTTGAAGATTGGTCGTGGCAGCTTACACGCTGTCGTAATACCCCAATGCACAATTCCTGCCACTCATACCGTGTACTCATCTTTGCAAATGTGCAAGATGCATTTAATTTCAGAGAACCACTGCTCACAGTGAACAAAACCTTTGGGTGGGCACGTGACCCGGTAGCACTGTTCTCACGTCTTCACAGCATGGACAACGGAAAAATTGTAGCGTTAGCAAATGCTTGTTTGTGTATAGAAGCATGATACTGAATGGTACTGGATGGCAAAAGTGAAAGTATAGTTGAGCACGCACACTGATGAATGTCAGTTGCCTTCCACATCCTTAAGGGTTAACGTCATTGTAGATTGGCAGAACACACTTGCGGTAAGCTAACAGTTTTGTGCTAGCTAGTACTCCATTATGTGTGATGACTATTGCATGAAGATTGAGCGACGAGAATGAGGGCACCACTCAAACTACTCCAACGAGCCACTAAGATTAGAATTTGCCTCCGTCTTCCCTCATCTTTTTCACTTATTCGCTTCGTAACCGTCACATTCTTATGGAGTAGCAAATAACAGCTGTAGTACTAGTAACGGATCGATTTGTCGAAAAAGTGATTAACTTCCGTCTGTTGTGACCTTACCACATGCTGTGCCGAGCGGGTCTCTGAGTGGCTGTGGTGTGAAAGCCAGTGATGAATGGAATAATGAAAAAAAAAGAAAAGAAATACTTGTTTGATGGGCTCGGCATAAATGACATTTGTCAATGTAAAGGCACAGTGTGCCAGCGATAGGTTTACAGTTCAGACCACTTATAATGTAACTGCCTTTAATGAAGGAATGGCTATAATTTGTTCTCTGACAACTCCCATCTGCCCTCCCATAGAACTCTATGTATATGCATACCGCTTATTGTGAAGCCTTCCGAGATGAAACACTGGCTTGTAATACAGCTGCTGAAAAATCGCACAGCTCACAAGAGAGGTGGCTAGCAAGCATCTCAACTAAGGTACACAGGCTGAGGGGAAAGCGACAATGGAGGAGGAGACGTGGAGTGTATGAATGAGAAATTAAAGGAAAGAAAGAAACACAGTGAATGTTTGCAAAGAATTTTTGTGAGACCGACAAGCTATCTATAAAACTTGCACTGTCAAAACCATATGTTGTGAATCTGAAGGAGATAACAAAATAGTTTGATAGTATACGTATTATTAACTCGATGCAAGAAATACTGTAGGCACCAGGTAGTATGCTTCACTGCATGGCAGACAGTTATCACTGTTGGTATGCTTCACTGCATCAGACAGCTGTGTTGGAGAGCAAAGCTTATGCAAACAAATCTACCGCATGGCTCAAATTAAAATAAGACCCTTGCTGCACGAGGCATCAAAGTTTGGAGTCACAAACTTTGTTCTTTTTTCTTTTGTGGAATGTAATTCACTTTACATTCAATGACTTGTTCATTTGCATCTTCGAAAATGCTGCCATTTTGTCAGCATAAATATATTCAGTGATTTGAGACGTGATTACAGTACCGTCAGGAAAAAGCTCACTTGCGGAACACAGTACAGCATTTGATATACCAAAACTGGTGGTGAATCATTTCGATATGCACATAGTGTAGTGCTAAACTTCTGCAGGTAATTTCAAACAGAATGTTACCACTGCTCGATAAAGACTATAACTCTATATATCCTCGTTATACTGTAATATAGCATGCTTTCTTTTGCATGAGTTGTGACACTTGCTAGCTTTCGCAACTGAGCATCAGAGCAGCTTCAGTACTAGTATGTTCTGCTATGCCGTTTCGGACACTGAGTATATTGGCCGTTTAGTGGGATTACAAGCCCGTTGTGCCATCACCCGTGTCGCTGCTTTACCTTTTTTTTAAAGGGGCGCTGCAATACTTTATGAATGCACGCGCATAATGTTGTCGACCTGTAGTCAAGGCTGCCGTGAGCATGTGAGCCAAGTATTATTGCATGCAGTAGGGAATTTACAATTCCATCTCAAAAACAGCCAAAAAAAAAAAAATCAGCCGCCCTCTCCTTCACAATGATGTCCCAGCTATACACATTTCCCAATGTGTGCAAAAGCTAAGGCACTTCAGAAACGCACAAACTTAAGCCAAACTGGGTATGTAAAACATCCCATGCAGACAAAGACACAGTAAGTGGGTATGAAGGACAGTGGCCGATTTCACGAACAGCACTGCGGCGAACAATCTTCTGGGTCACATGCTGCATGATGCTGCCACCTGTCAGCGCCATGCACATTTGCACTAATAGTAACAGTCAATACGGTCACAGAAGAAGATGAAAATGCTGAAGGCCATGATGCGTGGCGACATAACCTTAGCACGGTGCATTGCTCCCTTGCCATCCTCCCCTGTGCAGTTTCTGGTGATGGATGTAGAGAGAGCGCATGTTTTGTGCAGTAACTGCTTATAACTGAGAAGTTAGAAAACTTTGTGGCAGGAGGTTCGAGGTAGCCACTGCTAACAGAGTCCGGTAGCAAGGTCACTGTACGGTAACTAAGAAAGGCGTTGCAGGGCCCCGTTGATGTGAACAGCCCTGAAAATTGTCTTGCTTATTTTTGGTATTCTTTGTCATTCCATAGTACCAACGCTGGTTTATAGCTGTTAGTGAACAGTGATGATAGTACGCCTTACATGGTCGTGGTCCCCTGATGGAACTAGCTTGTTGCATTGTGAACGGGGATGTGAATGTACGCAGAATACCCACAGTGTTGGTGCGGGCGGGCACTTCACAACTGCAGGACTTCGTTTGACGCCCACCAGTGTCCCCCGTTTGCCATCCACGCAAGGACTTGGCGCCAGTGGAACTCCCTTGAGTGTCGTGTCCCACGCAGTGAAATCTCGGCATCTGGAATGCTCCTGCCATGTTGTCGTCGTTGTCGGTTTGCGTTTGTCGTGTGCCGCACCAGCATTTATGCAACGTGTTTCCTTGCATGTGATACAGAGCCTAGCAAACTCTCGCTTCTGCTGCCACAAAATGTTGCCCGCTTGTAGCCGAGTTGGCCGTGTGAAGCTCTGATGATAGTTATGACGAAGCTTAATCTTCACCCGTAGGCAAATGTGGATGCTCAGACCCCATCATGTTCAAAGAAAGGTTCTCTCTGTCCAACTGGCTTGCATCCCAGACCCCAGCTCCTTGTCATTTGACTGAACAAATTTTGTTTGGTTGGAAATTGCATCCTGGGATGTGAAACAGCTGGATCTGCGAATTTATTTGTGTTTACACTGGGGGGTGTCTTTGGTCTGAAGATTAAGCTGAACCTTGATAATTGCTGCAGTTGTAAGATTTGGCATCGCTCATTCTTATTATTATTTTTTTAACTTCAGGTCCATGGGACACATAGTTGTTGTTTGGGCAACGTATATTGTTATGGGTTTTGATGAGCCACTTACATTGCAGCAATGGTCGCATGGTATGAATGGAGTGTTGTTTCGAAGAATAGTGCAATATATGAGAGCTGATGAGCAAGCTGTGTATTTATGACATGATAGCAGTGTAGCTTAACACCTTTTGCTTGTTCTCGTTGCAAGTATGGTGTATATTTATTGTGCATGTTGATTTGAAAGATGACTTTATGAGGGGCAAGAAGCTTCCTGTGAGTCTAAGTGTTGTGGTGTAAGATTTCTAATGGTATTCTTGTGATAGTTAAAAAGGGCGGTATGAGAAACGTTGTACTAACCTAAATTTACAGTTAGCAGTGGCAGTGTAACTGTTAGTGCATGCTTGGAATGCTAGAAAACACGCAGAGTACTATAAAATATTGGAAGGTGATGCCACTTATATGTCTCATCCGAGCTCCCGGTGACAAAATGGGTTCTGGCTGACGCTGAGTGGTTCTTCATTATGGCAAGAGCGTTATATTGCGTGCAAAAATGTACAAGAACTCCACCTTTCTTGCACATGAACCGGACGGGCAGAATTACTGTAAAGTTCCTCGCATTAACATCATGAATGGTCATTATTTTCTCTGCCACGAAGTCGTCAAATAAGGCTTTTGTATAAAAAAAAAATGCAGTGTGCTTTGAAAGTGCAATGTTTTATTAGTATATTCCGCAGTAGTGTCTCTCTCAAGTTGAATGGTAGACTCGGCTGGTTGAAATCTCTTGTTGGATACAACTGAAAAAGCCAGAAGCCTTGCACAACTGACTGAAGCGCGACCGCCCATTGCCTCCATAACTAAAGAAATAGTTCTGCTCATGTGCCACATGGTGCCACATGGCCTTTGGCCATCCAACTCGTGACATCAGTATAGAAGTGCACACCCGTTGGTGCAGGATCATATAAGTCCTCCTCCTCTTAGGAGGAAATGCCGCTGCCTTCTAAAGTTTTCCCCGGCTATACTCTTCATGGCACATTTGCTGGCTTCATTTAGAAAGCTGCTGCAAAGCTCGGATTTCTCAGAAGTGCTCGCATCATTGAACCAGGAGCACGTCCAGGATCCGAAAGAATTACAATTTCATGGCTTCTTTGATCGCTCCGATAGCAGTTCACCAATTGGCTTTGGTTGACTGTTCTCAAAGAGGACCCTGCATTGCTACAACTTTAGTTGGAGCAGAGTTGAATCCAGTGGAGTGTACTGTAACTTTTGGCAGCTCTTCCACAGGGCATGCCAAGATGTCCGTCAAGCTAGAGTAGGTTTAGGCTGCTTGCTTGCTTGTGGGCTGCATTCCAAGACCCTTGGCACATTACTGTTTGTTGGATGCTTGGAACGCTCATCGTTATTTGCGCAGTGTCTTGCACTGAGGCAGTTGGACAATGCCACACGATGCTTCCTGGCACACTGAACAGTTGGGAAAAAAGCAGGCTGCCCTCATATAAAACTAATTTATTATTTCTGTTGAAATTGGTGTATATTTTTTTCTTTGTATGTATTTATTGATCTAGATGTTTGAACAATTGGTTGTTGTTGCGCTTAGAGTCATGTGTTTGGTACAAAACATGCTTACTTTTTTTTGGTCTTCTTTTGGCTTGATAAAGTGCATTACACAACCTCAAGCAACGAGGCTGGTTTTCTTGGTTTCCTCACACCACACACATCACTGATAGTCACAGGGGAGGGGAGCTTTTTATTTACGATCCCAAATGCTGTAGAGTGCATCCTGCAGGGAATGTGCATCTGCAGTGGTTAAGAAGTGGCTGGGTACTCCCTGCATACTGCTGTGTTGATACAAAAGCAGCGAAAAAGGTACAACCCATCAATCAAGTTGCTGTATCTGCCGTAGTCAAGGAATGAAATGTGACAGGAATTTTCAAACAATAGGCTCAATAAGTGGAGTTGAGTATTAAAAAGCACTATGTGATGTCGCAGTTGCTAAAGGTGGCGTGGACTCGGATTTAAAGGGCCCCTGACAGCAAAATTTTTGTTGGTGACTTTTTTACTGTAATTTGTAGCTTTGTGTCTGGTAATCCCTAAGTTAAATCGTAAATGCTCTAGCGTATCGTATAACTAATTCTAGCGTAGTTAATTGTGACCATTTTAGCGTCACTTCAAAACGCCCGCCTAAAAACCACAAGAAACTAGCGCCCCATGCGGGGGAGCGTCAGAGACCACGTGCACTCAAGCTGTGGTGACGTTGAAAGCGCGGTTTTCAAATCGGGGCCCCGTGCGCGGTAGAGATTGAAAGTATGTGGGTGCCTCGGTATGGGTTAAACCTGTTGAAAACTACCTCGAGAGCAGCCCGATAACAAAGCGAGAGGGGTGCGTAACAATAGGCCTCGCCGGGTGCCAGTCGTCGTATTGTGCACGTGCACCCCGCAAACCTTCCGTGACGTCCACAATACTTGCTTTACTCGTGGAACGTCACACGGGGCCTCTATCTACGTCATACCAGGATGTCGCGAGGTGCAGCCAACTCAAATGAGCACTCACACTTACTTTTAAAACCAAATTAAGATATCTTAAAGGCAACGTTCGTCACTAATAATCAGTCAGATGTGTCCCCGTATACAGGAAAGTCAAACAACAAAAACATCTCGAGGTTTCAATTTTGGTGTCAGGGGTCCTTTAAGCATAAGAGCCAACACAATGAGAATGCAGACTATGACTAGAGGAAGAAAAAAATATAGATACTGGATCGGCCTAAATTGATCTGTGGGACGTGGGCACATGCAAAACGAGACTTGTCAGTGCGAGTTTTAACTCGACAACTAATTTTAGTTTTCTTGATGTTCCCCGTCAGGGACCCTTGCCATGCCTCCTTGCTGTCGCCAAAGATGGCTTTAATAATATCTGGGGTTTAACGTCCCAAACCCACGATAACGTTACGAGGGATGCCGTAGTGGTGGGCTCCGGAAATTTTTATTACCTGGGGTCCTTTAACACGCACCTAAATCTAAGTACACAGGCCTTTTCGCCTCCATCGAAAATGCAAATGCAGCCGCCGCACCCGTGACCTTCGGGTCAGCAGTCGAGTGCCCTAACCACTAGAGCACCATGACGGGGCCGAAGACAGCTTTGAAAAAACCTGTTTTACCCCACACTCTCACCCTTGCCCAGTGGCCTAATCATTTCCACTATTCTGCAGATTATTTTTTCAGTTTATTCTTGAAGGGGATGCAGGAATGGTATTCAAAGCTGTGCAATTTCAATAGCATGCACTTTCATCACAGTTGGTTCTTATTTGAGGAGCAGGAAATTGGCCTTAATTTGCTTTACAAAGTGATAATGAAGCTGCTATAGCGAGATATTTGTGTACGGTGCACCCAAATAGGTTTGCCACAGGAGACTAATGGTGCACGAGGGATGACAATGAAGTACTGATTGTAATAATTTCAGCATAGTAGAGGAGACTACAATCTACAACCATGTTAAATCGGAATACTTTCCTTGGCATTATTGTCTGTTCTCATTAATATTGTGTCTAACAATAAAAAACGAGCCCTTAAAAGCCATCTTCTTTCCTTCAATGTAGACAGAGGGCACTCAAGTGCAATGAATAGCAGTGTATCATGAGCGGAAAGAATTCTTTCCCAAGTACTAACTGATGTCATATTACTACTGAATTTTATTTGCCATGCTATCATGATAGCGTGACAACACTTAAATGTGCCAGTGAACTAAAATAGAAGTGACATTTCGAATTGCTCTATATTGCTCTTTACAACCACTTAGCCAAAGGGAAACATTTTTTCTGCATGGCAAAAATATTCAGAGCTGAAAGGGTTAAAGCAGTTATACCCCAAAGGGAGTCTCGAGAGGGGTGTAGTAGTTGTAACCAGGGGAAAGGAGGTGTTCACGCTGGTTATGTGCCTTCCCTCAACCCTTGAAATTTTGTGTGTACCATCAGCGTCCTTTGAAACCATTTACAAAAAAAAAGTATCAGAGAACTCTGCTACGATGCATTCCTCGCATTCGGCAACCTTCAACACAACGTGCCTTGCATACGCTCCTCTACTCGTAGAGTAAGTACCCTTCTCTTCCTCCTCCTTTTTTTTTATTTAGAAAAAAAATATATATTCTTGGCTACAGCAGTCAGATGTGCTAAATAGCATTCCTTATAATAAACTCCACTCTGTAGGCTTCAACCAGAAGGCACAGTAGTCTTGAAAGTTCTTTTTCGCTACTGTGTCCACGGCCGATTTCACATTTACGTTTGAGCAACATGCCGCCTTATACTAACAGTGTTTGGAATGGGAACGGCCAAGAGCATTTTGAAGCAATTTTACAGCAGAAAGCAATGATGATTTTTGGCAGCTGCCCCGAGTTTAGTACAAAGGCCATTGCAGGCACGCTGTGCTCATTGTCTTTGATCCTCCCCTGTGCTGATTTGTCGGCTAGGTGGCACATTAGAACGACGAAAAACCATGCACGAGCGGGCGTATAAAAGCTGCGCTCTAGAGAATGGACTTGCATCTTTGTTCTAATGGCAGCTTTTGTCCCAGAAGCCGGATGTTCCAAGGTACCAGAAACAGCCATCGGGATGTGCGAAGCATAATTTTCGTCAAAGCATGTTTTTAGTCGTATTATTAAGAAAAATGAGCGCAGTATATTTTTTAGGATTGGAACTGTGAGAGTTATTTGACATAGTTAAGTTATAAGTGGTGGTGCTCAACATGTCCGTTTGACCATCCACTTACAGTGTATGACCAACCTAAACACATGTGTGCACATCCCACAACAGCTTCAGACACACGCAGTTCTAAACGTTCTTTTAGCCGTGAAGCACAAACATTGGCAACAAGAAGGTCATCGCGCTAGCTTATTTCCTCTTACATTGACAGCAATGCTGAGTTGCATTTTCACTTGCATCGGCATGCAATGCGAGACAAAAATATGCCCATAGCGAACAAACCGGTCTTTTGTGGTTGAAGCAGGCCTTCAGTGCCGCACCTATCCCAAGTGCGTCATTAAAGATTACTCCGAAACTTACGCTTTCCCTAGCCCTCACTGGCTGGCACTTATTACATGCCGATTGGTTAACCCAATCTGCCAAAATTGTAGAGCACAGGGATTGGCCACACAGAATCACATGTTGCGGATCTGTGAAGGCCTTCCTTCCCCCAAAACGCTCGTGCCAGCTAGCTCATGGTCAGCGTGGGAGGAGCTCATTAAAACTCCCATTAAGCAAAATCAGCTAGCTATTGCTGCCTGGGCCGAAAGGGTCACTGCCCACGTGAAGCCACCCTGAGGATCACGCCATCTATGTAAATAAAGTTGATTCCTCCCTGTGGACAAGAGCTACTGCCATTAATGAAGGTGAAGTTACCCCATGGTAGTACTTGACTGTAATGACTTGTTCTTTAACACATATTTTGCATGCTCTGCAACATGTCCGTGGAAACAGACATCGCTTACTGTTAAACATGGGCGTTGACTTGGCTTATAGAAAAAAAAAAGAAAACTACACAGGACCCCTCAGCATATTCTTGCGGGATAAGAATGCACAAGGAATTGTTTTTTCTAGGTTGCTGTCGGGAAGGGGTGCTGCAAAGCGGCGTTGCCGAGTTGCATTGAAGACCAACTGATACAGGGGACAAGATGTGACATTGGTGGCCATGTGTTGCAGACATCAGCGTGCGTATGAAGTGTGCTGACTGCACTTTCCTTTTGCCCTCAGAGTTGGGACTTCCCCTACTGCAGTGGGGAATCCCCTCCTGGTTGCTGCAACAGTTGGTGCCAACACCGATTCTGGTGGGAGAGGTCACACGCTTTCCGGACACGGCTTTTGCAGATGCCAGCTGGGTGCATGCTTTTGCAAACCTAGCCAAGAAATGCTTTCATGTTGAAAAGGCAGAGGCATATGTGATAGAAATCATACGATACATCTATTCTCACTGGTGTTGTATGCACATGCTAGCAAACAAGCTTCATTATGCATGCAGGATATAGTAATGTGTTAAAACCAAACAGCATACCAGAGCACAGTTTAAATGTCCCTGTGTTCTCCTGAAGCGACCGTTTCAGTGCTTATTGTCAGCCGCTATGTAGCATGTCTGCCAACACTGTGTACAGTACTCACGGATTGAAATAGGACAATTTAGGGCTACGTAACACACATACTTTTGTTTTCACTGTCTTGAGTTCGGGTCAGATCGGCGTAATTTCGACTCAATTGCGTGGATCACAGCCTACATTATCTTTAGGGACCAGATTCGTCGAGACATGACGTAGTTATCTTGAACAATTGCGCATACCAGTCGTTCTAATTTAAAATTTGATGTCTCGTTTGAATCCGTGAGTACTGTACATATATGAATAAGGCAAGAAGGCAGCAGGGCAAGAACTCGTGGTAATAAAGAAATTTAGAAAGAAAGTAAGACGTACTGACATGGTAGAAGAGAAACAAAACAGACGACACACTGGTCCTATATCCATGTTCGCAAGCATTACATTCAAACCTCGATATGTATAACGAACACAGCTATTCGCCGCGAGATCTGGCTACAGGTGGCAGCACCGTCGCCACGCTAGTGTGGACAGGCGGTTGTCAGCGCGTTATACAAACACGCACAACAGCGCTTCGTTGTGAGCGATTTGACCGGACTTGCGGCAAACAAAATGCGTTGACTGCAGCTTTCTGGTAATGTGTGCGCTCTTCATTCCCGAATTATTGCACGAAGCGCGCCGAACGTTACTATATTACTTGTGAGAGAAGCGCATTCTTCCAACGAACGGGTTGCTCACCTTCGGCAACAGTCGGCGTTTTCGCAATGGATGATGTTTTCTTGTTGTTTTATTTGTACATGTTTAGCTTGTGTTCCACCTACTACGCACTGCTGTAGTGCGACTGAATTAAGTATTTACTTCTTGTTCATCTGGATAACCCCCAACAAAAAGAAAGCCGTATTCCTGCGCGATGAGTTCAAATAGTACTATGTGCACTGCGTGATCAAATATTCATGCACATTTCTTATTCAGTTCTCCATGAAATGTAGGACAGTTGATAGGTTTACTGAGGAAAGCCTGACAGCGCTTTAACGCTATGGAGACGTTTAACGCGCACACATTTGTTTTTATTCCAGTAACAGTACACAAAGGTAACTGTACAGCACGGAACTTTCTCCGATTGATTACTTGCATGACAATAATGGAACTTTGGCCCGGTTATTTCACGGGACCTAAGTACGTTTTTTCATGCGAATAATGTCTGCTGCCTTCCATCAGTCTACTATAACAACGCAACACAAACGATCAAGATAATGTAAAGAAAAAAAGATGTGGCTTCGTGTGAAATTACCACGACATTAATGAAAAGTATGCCGTTTGGATTAATTTTGACCATCAGGGCTCTTTAACGCGTACCTTAATCTAAGTAAACGGGTGTCTTTGTATACATTTTGCCACAAGTTATATTTGCGCAAGGCAACTCAGTTTTGCGATTTCCAGGTCATTCCATTTTCTATTCTGTTTAGGGGACAATTTAAGTACCGAAGTGTTGGACGTGACTTGACAGAAATATTTCTCTGCAGTGGGACCAAGACCGTACACAACTAAAACTCGTCGCATAACCTACGAATGACAGTCCTGAAGTTTACACCTAACTACAACGCGCAAGTGCACGAGAGCCTTCTTTTTTAACCACCGAGCCGCTAAAAGGCTATATTCACATGAGATTTAATACTTCTCAGCTTTAGGACAACGCCAAGTGCACTTTGCAACGCGCTTGGACCACAGAGCAGCACCTACACTGACATGACTCTCGTGAACGGACGGTACGACGAACACACACAGCACTCTCGACAAGTGCACTCACCGATCTTATTACAGTACATATACAGCTGATCAAGGCCACATGCTTCTTTACATCGTGTTAGGTATACCTATGAGCGGTTAAAGTTGCACTAACGTAACGAAACAAAGCGCCTTTTGAGGACCTGCATAACGTACGCGCACATGCAAACACACCATGGCTAGCAGACGACGCATGGAGCAATCCACACTAGGCGCGGTTCAGCCAGAAGCCACCAGGCGGCGACTCCGCTCGATCTCGCGGCCAACAACGAATTATCAGTTATAACAAAGTAAATGAAGAAAAGTCTTGTTATAGTGTTACAAATGTACATTTATAACGAATTTTCGGATACAACGAACTTATTTTCGAGTCAGATGCGACTTTGTGATAATGAGGTTTCAGTGTACCTTGTTTCATGACGAATCATTACAAACCACCTCAACCTCGTTGTTTTTAGAAATTTAGAATTCTACTCACAATGCACAATGCGTGCTTCTTTGAGACTAGACTGACGTTTAGGCAAATGCAATGAAATGTGGTCATTCGGCTGCTTGCCAAGTGCGATCAGCACTGTCCAACAGCAACAAAAAGAATGCCTGCGGATGGTTGCCATAAGTGAGCATAGGGCCACCACTGCTACCAGCACTGGTGGGCCACCACTGAAACAGCACTGGGGGCAAAGGCCGACTGCAAGGTTACAGCATCATCAGACTTCATATATGGAACATAAGCCTGCCAGCAACATTGTGAAAAAACACAGAAGATGGCTGCACGAAGAGTGGTCAAAAGCTTGTGGATCCCTTCCTAGATGGCTTTATGACTGTTTACTAGGGCCTGTCTTAGCTGCCTATATGATCCATGTGCACACAAGGGTCATTTAAGTCAGTACTTGGCATCACTCAAATTTCTCTCCGCCTGCGCCGCTATTTTGTAGGGATGCCTTTTTCCAATGCTAATGTCTTTCTGCTCTTTCTCAGTGGTCACAGCGACAGTCTCCCTAATGTTATCAGCAGAGGCAGCTGGCCACTGGCAGTGGACAAGACTTAGAGTCAAGCAGAAGGCATCACTGCAAAATAGCGGCCACAGTTCCTAGTGAAACAGCAACGCAGCAGAGGACGACGACAGAAATGAAAGTATATGACGAAGTATATGTGCTAGTCTAGCATATGTCAGCTACAGTAGTGTAGTGCGAAGTACTTCAACACACCTCTGGAATTTCATGGTAATGTACTCTGGTGTGCTTCTGATGTTAGTTCACTGAAAAGTAAAACCATTTAGAAAACAGTCATCTCCGTAGACTTTTTTTTATCGTCTCTTTTAAGTACAGTGGTTCAACTGTGCTGACAAGTTAACTGTGCCTGCTGCCATTCCTCACTGGTGTCCGTCAACTGTCACCACTGCCGAGATGCACATAAGCCACTGCTTTTATGTGGCGACAGACTATTGTGTTTTATTTTCGTATAAATTTTTAAAAAACAAGCGCTGTCAGATTGTAGCTCGCCAAATCGCGCTATGCAGCCGCAGCAGCTGTTTCACAGATGAGGCGCACAATACTGAAAGAGTTTTCTTTTATCTTCTATATAATCAGTGGAGCGATTCTCTTTCTTTTGTCATCAGGCCGTGGGTGGGGCCGTTAGGGGCTCGAAGTGGGCGCGCGTCACTCGGTCCATGCTGCTCTCGACGTGCCGCAGCCGCTCGTGCCACTGGACGAGGCTCTCCTTGAGCTGGACCCACTGGTGTCGGCCGAAGGTGCGGTGCACCGTGGTGCCCACGATGACCTTGCGGCCCGTCTGGTCGATCTTGGCGGTGAGCATGCGCGTCCGCAGGGCCTCCACCACGAACCCTTCGACGTCCTGCAGCTGCAGTTCCTGCTGGAGCAGCTCGAAGGGCAGCTCGCGCCGGGACTCGGCCAGCTGCATCAGCGTCAGCAGCCGCATCTTGTGCAGGCTCTGTTCGTGCGACAGACCCAGGGAGGACACAAAGTCCTTGTTGGCCTGACGGTGTGGAAGAGAAAAATCATGAAAGATGAGCATAGCAAGGAGAGGGTCAAATCAAACATCAGATATCATGGCGGTGCTTGCCTAACGCAGTTGTTTGTGGTTGCAGTGTTGGCTATTCACTCTTATAACAATGCAGTAAACAGATGTACAACTATGTAACGGCAAGCTACAGTCTAGCGTTGCTCGAGGATGCAGGAATACACCAATGAACGCTTCCGCATTGGCGTGTTAGCGTACTGTAGCGACATGCATGTCATCACAGCGTAGCGTGCATTTGTTTTTGATAAAACTGACATCTGTGCTCTAACACTGCTGAGATTATATCAAGACATAAAATGTGCTTCATGCATCACAGTGCAGTCTATGCATTTGGCGAGCCCAGATTATGCATAAAACTCCTCAATTTGCCCCGTAACGCTCAGCTTCAAGCCAAACAATGTGGCACAGTCAGCTCCTCACTGACCACTTTTGCATGACTTTGATTCCCACAATGCGTGGGATCTGCTGGAATTCTTTTATGCGCGAATATTATGTGGTAGTGTTTCTAAATCTTTGAAGATATTTGTTAGTACTAATGACACTAAAGAGCTCACTAGTTCACTGTAGTGCACCTGAGGTACCAAATGCCGCAACCGCCGGTGCACTTCGTACCTGATAGAAGGCGAGGTAGGCGGACAGCTTGTCGGCCACAAAGATGGTGAGCAGGTCGTGCACGAGCTCGCCCTCGAGGAAGCGCACGGGCTTGAGGGGCAGCAGGTGGTCGAGCAGGAAAGTGGTTGGGTCGGCCAGGCACGAGACGATGCAGCGGTGTGCGTCGTCACGCGCCTGCGACGCATTGTCCTCCGTGTAGGTGGACAGCAGCTCGACCATGACGCGCGAGGCCAGCTCTCCACCCTGGCGGCACTCCAGCAGGGCCTCGTGCAGCGCCCGAAGAAGCCGCTGCACCCGTGGCACGGGCACTCGCAGCGCAGTCATCCACGACTTCAGCTGCACAACGTGGACAAGTGAAAGCAAGAGCGTCAGGAAGACCAGTAATTGCAACAGCCACGTAACAGGGTGGCAACAATTAGCCCTATGGTGTGCTGTTACCCCTTCTCTTACCACTGACAAGCATAGTCTTTGGAATTAGCAACAATACAGCCATAGATAAACTCACTGTTTTGAAAGAAAGAGATACCATGCAATTTTAATGGACAGAAGATGAAGAGGATATGGGACCAACACAGACATCTCCAAACTGACATAAATGGGAAGCTGCGTAATCACGGAGTGCATAGCAGCTAAGAAAAATGGTTCAAGAGGACAGCCCCTCATTTGCTACATTGTCTTAATTTTCCTAGTTACATGACCCTTTGAAAGTACACACCAACAACAGTGAACAAAGACATTACACATACCATTACTTTGTTCGTTTATGTTGCATTATTGTCATGTGGCTTACTGAGTAATAACACTGCATATTAGCGCGCAATCTTTTCAGCAACATTTACTAATATTTTTAAGCCGTACAGTTAAACTAACTCAAGTATCGAAAGCCCAGCGCCGTCTCTTCCCGTCATCTTGCGTGCTTCACCTGTGCTGCAATGACTAGCCAATCAGTTGCTTTGATTGCAATTTGTCATCTCATGTACTCAGTGAACTTAATTACTAAAACAACTAGAGTGCAATAGAACAAATAGCCGTGCAGATTTAGGAAGAATTAATGTGCCTTTTAAGTGCGTAGCACTTTAGGGGCCTGGCTTGTTATCCAGCCACAGCCTCATGGTCACGCAGTGGTCAATACAGGCCTCAAAAAAGGCTAACAATGCTCAAAACCAGTTAAACTAACAAGTTCTAAAATAATATAAACTATAGCATTAACCATGAATTAATTGCAAAAGTGTGCCCAAAATCATGACAAATGCCTTTGAAACATCCGGCTGATACCTGCGCCACGCAAGAGAAGGTGCCACTGCCTCGGCAAGTGCCGATGCAAGCACACGACTGGCAGTGGCAAGCACATGATTGTCAAGGGGATCACTAGGTTGCCCATGCTACGCACATCTTTAGCTTTCACAGTAGTGCAGCTGCATTAAGTGCAGGATTTAACACTACACCAAGACCTACACAAGGTCCACATTAGTGCAGGGTTTAGTGTGGGATTCAGAACTACACCAGGGCCTACACAAGAACGACATTAGCGCAGGATTAGAGCAGAATTTGCCCTACAATAAGCGCTCGATCTAGAGCTTTTCTCCCGAATATGCCTCTTTGGTCAGTTGGTGTATTCGCCTGCACACCTTGCTTCAGTAGCAGGAGCCACTTAAAAAAATTTGAGCGAACACGATCTCATAGTATGTGATGGTAATGCACAAGCCAATCGGGCCTGCGTAGTCATCCATTATCTGCACTAGATTTAGCATAATCTGCGTAAAATAGGTCAAAAGGCTTGAGTGGACGTAATCTCGGCACTGTGGCGGATGTCTGTGCAGTGCAGGCAGGTAAATGCAGGCAAGCCTCAAGAGAAAGACTGCAATTAAGTACAGGAGACCTTTTGTCAAATGCATCGAGCATATGGTCTATGCTATCCTGTTGACCTGCCCGACAGTATTCACAGGCCAAACAGGAAGCTGCCTTAAAGGGGTACTCACACCTTTTTTCGAAGGCGACTTTACTCTGCATTACAAATCTCATGTATGCAGAGACGGCTCTGAGCAAGTGTGAAACTCAGCAAATGCTGAAGGAAAGAAGTGTTAATTTCAAGGGCTCGTGCTGATATTTGATATGCTGATATTTTATTTTGATATTAAAATCAATTTTTCCATGGTGCACCCACTGACATCGACATCGGCTACAGTAGAAATTCTGGTGACTTCATGCAGCAATCTGGCTAGTTGTGATGACGTTAGGTACCAAAACTTCCAAGATGGCCGCTTGTGCATCACCAACGGAGCCACGGTGCAGAGCGGCCGTAGAAACGTCACTATACATTGTGCGAGCACGTGACGAGAAGCTCATACCGTTTTGTGAGGTCAGGGTACAGTAGAAACTGAAACTAGCTTTTAAAAACATACAGGTTGCACTCGCGGTTACCAATACCTTTTCTAGCCTCCTGAGGGCTTGGCATTTCATTTGACGCAAAAAAAAAAAAAAAAAGACAACTGAAATTTTTTGTGTCAGTACCCTTTAAAGGAGTCCTGACACAAAAATTTTCGCCCCGCGTTCTTTTGCTGCAATGTGTTGCTGGGGGCCTGTTAGTCATAACACGGCACATCGTTTGCTGCAGCGTGCGACAGATAATTAATTACAAGCTCCTCATTACCGACACAGCCTCAGTTTCGGTTTGACAGAGCTCCAAAAACGACAAGCCGCCGGGTGCAACATCACCACCTAGCGAGTGAAACGCTCAGTCACGTGAGCACACAGAGCAGTGACGCATTTCCGCGTGGTCTGTCGTCGTCGGGCTCATCGTCATCTGATGGCGACGATTTTCTTGCGGCAAGGATCGAAAGAATTTTCGACGTGGCGAATCACTTCATGTTTGACCCGCTGGCGAGGAGTGATTCGTCGGGAAGCGCGTCAAAACAGAAATGGCGGCTATGACGTCATTATAACTTCTACCGGCTGCAACGGTTACGTAGGGGGCTCACCTCGGGTCACCTCCGAGGGTGTCAATGCACTAGGTGCGGCCTATAATGCTGGATCGCGCTCGCGAACTTCAAAATTCATATAAAATACCTTCCAAGCTTTATTCGTTGCCGATATTTTGCAGATGGTACACGCACGTACACGGGAATCGATCCAGCAGGCTATCTCGGCCGCGAAATTTTGGGTCAGCACCCCTTTAACAAAAGGCTTACAGAGTAGCGGTATCATTAGGGAAACAAAAATAGTAAAAAGAAAAAAAATACCAGACATCTGCCATTTCAGTGCAAAGACTCCAGCTGCTCAGCCGAACTGCACTAAACCAAGGTGGAATGCAGGAAAAGAGGAGAATTAGTTGTAGAAATATGGGAAGCGACCAAAAGTAGTGAAATTGAAAACATGTGCGTTAGTTGCCCTTCATTTGCTCGTTCAGACAAATGGAGACATTCTTTATGCATATGATAACCCAAAGATCAATTCCTAATCTGCTATCCACAGAACTTTTTTGTGTTTTGTTTTTGTAGGCATTCTTAGTGCTTAGCCAGGAGATTCTTGGCCTTTCCGTATGGTATGATGTTCCATACTGTGATGTGTGGTGCGCGTTTGAAGTGTGCGCCTTTCAAAAGTGCGCAACATGAGAAGACTAGCGCGTACAAACGGTGGCCAAATAAAAGATGACGACGTCGAAACATCCAGCACGAGGGCGCGAGGCGCAAGGGTTCGACAGACAAGTGGCCCAATAAGGAAACAACACGGGTAATCTCAGGGGCCAATCCCTTGCCAACACCGAGATCCAGTAGTCTCCAATGAGGAGTGGACAAGTGTACCCGAGGGCAGAAAAAGCCTGGCCTCAGAGGGTTCTGGGGGGAGCTCGAGGATACGTGGCGAAGAGGAGGTTGTCACCGGACCGGGCGCTGAAGACAGGCAGTCGGGTTGCGGACCCGAGCCTCCAGGGCTTCAACCGGCCGGAGCATCCTGCCGCCTCGCTCCTGTGCGACGAGACCTTAACCATGGTACTCGAACACTACCTCAAGGCCTGCGGAGTTCGAGTCCGACAGGCAAGCAGCAGCAGTTGGGCTACGGGCCCGAGCTGTGCACCCCAGTGCCTGGGCCTGCTCCTCCGGGCATCTCAAGGGGTCGCCCAGTAGCCACTTTTCCACGTCGCAGCAGCCAGACCCGTCAACTCCACCTGTCAAGTCTCCGCGATGTGGTGAGACCGAACTCTATTATTCCCCGCTTCGCCGCCCAGCTGCGTCCGAACCAGACTGTCTACTTTAGGTCTTCGAACAGAGTTTTGTTTGTTGTTAGAAGTGTGCTACCGGGTGCAGTGAACCTTTTGTTCAGTGTTCAGTGTTATGCAGATTTTGTTTCGCTCTAGTGGTTTATAAATGTTTTTGTGTGTGTTGAAACCAACGGCTTTGTCCTCATTCATGCTCTCCGTCGCTCAGTCTTAGAGAGCTGTCGTAGACAGAAAAAGAACCTGTATCACACATACGCCGTGCCTTATCTTCCTTGTGCATTCCTCGTTTCCACACATTCATGGCTCGTCATATGCTCCACTTACCGATATGTCTTGCAGAGCAGTAAAATCTTGGTAGCAGTTCAGCACCTCTGCCATGTGCAGGCCACTTTGTTTGTGCTTGCCTCCTAAATTGCGCTGCTGTTTCCCAAGTCTAGTGCTAGCAACTAGCCTGCAAGTACCTCCTAAATTCTAGCCTACTGTCATTTGTCAGTTGTTGCACACATTTGCTTTTAAAAGCTCATGAAGCCCTTCCACATAGGTGACAATTTGGATATCCTGACAGCTCATTTATAACACTTGACAACTGTGTTCGCCAGAGAGGATACACATAAATCAGGCTCTCAGCGTAAAACCTGGTTTAACCTAATTATTATGGGTCCGTATACGTACGCCACTCCGCAGATAACAATGTTGCGTTTGCGTCTTCCTTGTTACGATAAGAGTATTTGTCAGGCATTTTTGAAACCTTACTGTATGTGCTACTCAAAGTTCGTTAAAGCCCTCGCTCTCCCACTTTAGCTCAACATTAAAGTTCGTTAATACTTGATGACATTAAGGTGACATGCTCATGCTGCCGCTGCTAGTGCCGCTGCAGATGCGCGAAATGTTGATAAGACCTACAATTTAGACTTGAGCTAATCAAGTGACTGCGTAAGGAATGATGCATCAAATGGCATTGTAAAGGGATCGAGACATTTTTAAGCCATGGAATCGTACGTAGAAGCCCGACGCTGACGGCCACGACAACAGAGAGAGGGGGGCTGTCGCGCTGTCAACGTTACCTTTGGGAGGTCGCTGAACACCGACATTATCATGTCCGTCTTGGCGGCCGCTTTGACCAAGTTGTAGTAGACGTCGTAGCGCAGGGGGCTGTCCACGCTGAGCGCCTCGAAGAGGTTCTGAAGCACGCGCACGGCCATCACGCCGAGCCTGTTGGAAGGGGCCTGTGCCAGCTTGGCGCAGAACGCGTTCACCAGGGGCTCGCCCTCGGCGGGCACCACGTCCACGAGGAGGGAGACGATGCTGTTGAGCACGGCCTCGATGTCCGAATCGGTGGCCTCGCGGAAGCACACGTCGCACACGTTGATGATCTCGGCCAGGTTGAGAGCCAAGCTGGCGGGAGGCTGCTCTTCCGAAATGTCGGCGCCCAGGCTCTTGAAGTAGGCGCGCAGGTCGAGGCACTGCTCGTCCACGCCCACATCGATGAATGTCGGTGTACTCATGGCGATCTCGTTTTTAACACTTTAACGGGCCAGCTCCGCTATGGGGGTAAATAAATAGGTTGGAAAGACCGGCGGAGAGGCCGCAATATGGACGCAACGAGCGCGCACGCGGACGGGAAAGAGACAGTGTTGTGAGACGGCTCCGCTCGAACCACTGACCACGGCCGAAATACCACAAAAAACAAACATCGACGTCTTGAACACTATCCTAACATTAATATTATTTAGACGTTTTGTTCGGATTATGTATAATCAAATATGTGAAATATTTGGTCACTGCTTAGTAATTAATGTGCTCAAGGAGCGACGCCCTTGTCGAATAGCGGGAAGTATGAATTGCTAGAATTGCCGTAGAAATAGGGTTGGTTATAATTGTTATAATTACCATATTAACATTATTAACTGGAATAAATTTGTGGCGATTGCAGAAGAAAGTAGCCAGAGAATATCTACCGTGAAACGACACCGGCGTCACACGGTCATTTTTGATCGTGACTGGGTCTGAAATGGATCGAATTTTTCGATTGCGGTTGCACAGCTCCTCTGAACACTAGCTGCAGAAGGGAGCCAATCACTGCTGTGAAATTCGATTACGATCGAGCCTAGTCGCGATCAGCAGTGCACTGTGTGACACCAGTATGCGCTGTACACGTTCGGTCGGGTGTTCCCTGATCCGGTCTGCAGTTTGGCCGCTTGACACGTTGACAGCTGCAACTACATGCAGCTCCCGATAATGCAGGCCTCGCCGTCTAAGCATTCACAAAATATGCACATTTTAGGTAGTTTAGGCGAAAAACATTTGTTAGCTGGTCGTTTCAGTTATGATACGAAAAACTTAGGCGCTAAATGAAATACCCGTTTTGGTCGCAACGATTTGATTCTGATGTACATATAAAAAAAATGGCAAAATTATGAAAGTATCCCAAAAAATGTGATGTGCAACTCATACTCCGTGAGCACCACTGCGCAGCCTGCGAAGTGCGCCCGGCATTAGCGTTTTTAGATTATTGTTAGATTAAAGCATTGCCCGGCAAGAAGGATACAGGCTAAGTGCCTGGATGCTGCACAGGCTGATGACAGTTAATTAACCTCTCATTTAAGAAATCTTCTTTCCTGCTCCCAATTCTCATCGCCTAAACTTGTCTGACGGAAACATTCTTAGTGTTTGTCATTATTTGATATGCCTGCACAAGGACACAGAGGAACTAGGGAGAGAGCAGGCTGACAACTGCCACCTAAAAGGGCACGATGCCTGCCTACTCTTTTGCGCGAGGAATGGAGGGATAGAGGACAGGGAGATAGGAGGAGAGAAGAAGGATGAAGAACAAAAACACATTTGAGGTGTTGAAACTATGGGTAAACGAAGACTTACAGGCTTACTTCTTGGGGTGTGTTATTGCCACAAGCTTCTGTGATCGTTTCCAGACCACTGCAGCCTTCCAAGCTGTGTGCAGCCACCTGGAGCTAAATCTTAAACTCACACAATGTGGGCGATGTACTAGAAAAGTGTTCATGCTCAAGCTGAGCACGAGCACTTCCTAAACAGCGCATCTTGACTTTGTAGGTAAAGATGGCGTGTTGTGTCAAATGTTTGGCATCCTTGCATGATGGTCTGGTGCTAGGTCTGGCAGTGTCATCTCCATGACCAGGGGCGTAGCCAGAAATTTTTTTCGGGGGGGGGGGGGTGGTTCAAACATCCTTTATGTATGTTCGTGCGTGCGTTTGTATGTGTGCGTGTATATATGCGCAAGCAAAATTGAAAAATTTCGGGGGGGTGGGGTTGAACCCCCCCCAATCCCCCCCTTGGCTACGCCCCTGTCCATGACCACAACAAAGTTGTTAAAGAAGGGAAACACCAAGTACATGGGAAGCATTGACATTTAGGTGAAGAGAGCGAATTATAGGACCAGAAAGAATGATGCATCCCTTCACCAAGATCCTCAACTTTGTGCTGTAATGAAGTTGCACCTACGGCACAACCATGCAACAGAGTGCTGCTGCCTTGCACTTGCTCCAGTGCAATGATGCAATGAAAGCACTATTTCATGGCTATTTCTCTGTTGGCCTTACTCATGCTGATGTGATGCACATCCATGAGAGCACCCTGGCAGTGGGAGAAGATGCGGCAAACCTCATCCAACTGGCTAGTGGCATCGGTGCTCTCCATGTCTCCACACTGTTCAAGACTTCATATTAAGATCACATGTCAAAGCGTATTAGTTTCTTCGTGAATTCAGTTGCTGAATAAGCAGAGATGTGAGTTGCAGGAAGAGAGACGCTTGCCTCGACCGCATGCCCTTTCCGAAGGGACTCTTCCCAGCCAAAAGCCTTCTCCAAGTGCTTCTGGAATAAACCTTTACCAAGTTCGCAGGCGTAAAACGGAACTAGCTTGCACAAGATAGATCACTGGGAGAGGCACTTCACATTAAAGCTTGAGGTTCATGATGCTTACTTACTCTCCTGAGCAGCAAGGAGGTTTTTCGACAGCTGGCTGTGATTGGGGTGTTGCACGTTCGAAGCTGTTTCATATGTCACGCATGTCACTATGTATGTATTTCGATACCACAAAAATTGAATGAACTGTTGAGACTTGGCACTCCCCTTCACTCCTTCTCTTGTTCACGTTTGACAACCATAATTTTTTATGGTCCACTGTGTAATATGAAGTGACCATCCCAGCACCATGTTCTTTTGGACTGGGATAGGCTCATGCCGCAGTGAACACAGTCGTAGCGTAAAGTAGATATATATATCTTTAAACTTTTGGCATACATCCACACCGGAAGCCTATTGGCTAAAAGCCAGGTAGCTTTAATGGAAATCTGTAACATAAAATATCAATTATCTTTGCTCATTTAAGAGAAAAGAACTAAATAAAAATTCAACAAGGTAAATAGGCAATGCGGAAATGTAAATTATGAAATGAAGAAATAGCAAAAAAAAATAAAATAAAGCAATTTGGAAGAAAGGAAAATCGGGAGTAAAGATTATTTCTACAGCTTAAATCTCTTTGAACATTTCAGAAGGTCCTTTGGGGCAGAAACCTTAACATTGCCCTTTTGTGTTCCTCCCTTCCTTCCCATCGCCGTGTCCAAGGGACGAAGCCGCCAAAGAAAATAAAGCTGGCACATTTAGGTCTAATCTAAGCAAGCGGAAGGTTGCATTCAAATTAATTTTGTGCGAACTAGAATATATTTTACAATGAATGAGGAAATGAGCTATTGGCTCCTGCATTCCACAGAAGGAACAATCAGGGGAAAGTGCGTAACCAGCTTTGTTATAAAAATTTAGACATGGAATTTGACGTGGCCTAGTGATTGCAACTTCAGTTGTCCGTGTTTGCCATAATTTACCATTCCAATGATATTTCAAGTGCTGAAAAAGTAAGGCGTTTGTTAGTGACAGGGCACAAAATTCACTAACATAGCATGGGCTGAAAATGCTGACGTCGAAATAAGCTTCAAAGCTTGATCACCAATAATTTATTGGCATCCCTCAATCAATGCACAGCTACTTTGGTTTGCACCCCCTGGGAAAATGGAAAACTACAGGTCCTCTGAAGAGCCAGTGTTTTTTTTAGACACTCCATTTGCATTGTGGTAACATGCACAATTTGTACACATACTTTTGTAACATATCATACCGGGTTACACGTCGCACATGCTCGTAAATCCGCTCAAACATATTTCACGGCGGAAATGTTCGAAGACAACTGCTGTGTGAACATTGGGTGTGGTCCGAATATCTCTTCGGAGAGCAACGGGCAAGAACAGACGCTTACTTTTTTGGTCAGTAAGTTATGAAGCTTCAAAGTTCTTCGACTACCGAGAAAATTTTTTGGTGGATCATGTTGCAGCTTTTCAGCAGTACCAAAGCTGAGAAACGATCCGGCAGAAGAATGAAAGGTGGCCAAAAAATTGAAACTGAGAAAAAAGCAAAAACAAAACTCGGTATCTTCAAAGAGCGCTACACAAGTAAAATGCTTTACTTTGCAAATAAATGCCTTATAAGACACCAGGAGAGTAGTTTATCACATTTTCCAATCGAAACGGCCCCATTGCATGTGCTTTCAAGCAGTTTGTTGATTGCGGAGAAGTCGACGATCCCGTAGTTAGCCGCCGTCGGGTCAGAGCCCTCGCACGCTGTTGCGAGCGTCCGCAGCTTGCGCTCGCTAGCGGAAGTTGCCGATAAGCTGGAGATCTTATCTTCAGTCTGTATCTGCTGTTGTGCACGATCGGCACTAGACAAGAACGTCGTGTCGATCCTTCTACCACGCTGCCTATCACTGACGTCGTCGAGGCGGCCGCCGACACAGGTGAAGTCGGCATTTCGACCGATGAATCGCGTTCCGCCGCCACGCCGTCTTTCGCTGGATGCGCTTCTGATGCACCCGAGCCGTGATCCCGCTTTTTTTTTCATTTATGCTTGCGCTGCGCAACTTTCGATTCGGCTTCGCCACGATCAAAGTTCCAAAACGCGGCCGAGAGCGTAGGCCTAATTCACTCCGGCGGCTGCGGCGCACTTCGTCTAGCTCGCATGGCGCCGTGCCATAAGCCGCCGCAACACGTGCAGTCTTTGTTGAGGATGATCAAAAACGTCTGCTCCAATTTCTTGCCAGCTTGCGCGGGTTAGACCTTTACGGACGTAATCGATGAGAACAACACAGTATACTACGGCGACATCAACTTGCCGCTTTGCGTGCGCTGCAGCCGACAGCGCGGGAGGCCCGACGAATCGGAAGGCGTTATTTGGTCACGTGGGCTCACTGTGCCAATAGGCTCACGCGGAGGGACCTTTTTTGGCGCGGATTTTCTACGTGAATTTTGAGTGGACGGAAACAAGGGCGGCGGAATATTCAAGAAAAGCGCGGCTCTTTCGAATGCGACCAAGATGGCTGCCGTAGGGAACGTAGAACGGCAACAGCGCGGCGCTGAATAAGCCCGTTTTTTACGCGTTCATCGCTAAAAATTTAGCTCGCTGATGGCACATAAAATGCTGTCACGGCTAAAATACTGATCTAAGACGCATGAAAATTGGCGAGGTTATGCATCAGTAGCGGCAGAATCCAAATAAAACATTTTCAAAAATTCGATTTTTTTTCTGATTTTCGGTCTCAAAGACCCGTGTCCCCCCTTAAGTCAGCAAAAGAGCTGTGAGGGTGTTGCCAACAGCACACTTCGGCATTGTTTGGTTGACCATGTAGGCTAGCTGCCCGAGTCGGCCACGCAGTGTTCAAGTGGGCGCAACTCAGAGGGGAGTCGGTGGGAGAATGCAGTTTCTCAAAAAAAAGTGAGCTAGCTGTTGGGGTGGTCACCTCGAGTCCAGCAGGACGTGGGGTCCTCTGTCACTGATCGAGAAATAGACTGTCGGAGAAAGCATTGTGCCACGCAGCCAGTTTTGGCAAGCAAATTCTCTGTGAAGCCACTCCATGAGCTTCATTTTCCATCACGGCATTGGTCAAGAACATTCTTCTGCTGGATTGCCGTGGCTTTGCCTGCAGTGCATGTGCACCCTGACAATGAGATCACATGAACGGCTGATAAGCCTTTTCTGGCTTTGAAGGTGTTCCACTGTGCTTTTTCCCCAATTCTTCCTTCCATGTACTCTACAATGAGGAGGTTTTCGTGGTGCGTTAGTTGTGCCTGGCAAACAAGAGTGCCCTGTGTGCAACGAATGCAGTGCAACGCTTTGCAAGTTTCCTTTGTTTGCCCTGGTAACATAGTATCTGTGTTTGGCACAAAGATTTGAGGAGCCTGGAGTAGCAGCTGGACACCTCCCCCTGGGGTCCGTGCACGTGTGGTGTCTGAAGCCTAGGTACGGCCAAACATAAACTAAGCCTGCAAGCTCTGGAAGACACGACAGAAAAAAAAAAAACTGGTGTACGTATTAATTTACTGAAAAAGTGCACCAGGTTACTGAAGCAGTACTACTCGGATCACGCAGGTCTGCATCAATTTACTAGACAACTCTTTTTTTCCTATTATTTCAAAACACATGCCGTAAACCCCTCGAATTTCAGAAAGTGCAGTTTGCGCACAAAAGAACCTTGTTTATACATTACAGTTTGCTACGTCTTGCCCGGTTTTGCACACTCCAAAAGAACAGGCGCAGTTTAATTGCCACGAAGCCTACAGTTTCCCTTCCGGCTGTTTATGTTCAAAAACTGCAACAGGCTAGTACATGTCTCTGCTAAAGAAGGGTCACAGCTCCCGCAGCAAACCTCATCTTCACAAGGGAGCAGCAAAATTGCCAATCACGTCTTACTGGTGCTAATCCAGCTGCCCTACTGTCCGATGTGAACCTACAGTTGTGCATGTTATAGTAACCGTCACACTGGCAGATTCAGTGTAATTTTGGGAGAGTGCGCTTACGGCCCCGGAATGTCACTTTGGCGGTATGCTGCTACACAAGAGAGAGAAGCGTACTTTGGGAATGATGGTGATGGGTACTTAAGTAGCACTTATAGATATTTGTTATTCCAGGCAATATTGTTTAAGCAATAGTGTGTCATAGCTATAAGCAGCTCTCAGAATAAACTTTAGGTACAAACGCGGCAGATGCGGCCATTGCATGATGTGCAACACGTGGCCCTGGCCATAAACTTTCAGAGATCCAGAGTAGCGAACAAGTTTTTTTGCGGTATAGTGTGCTTTAGTGCACAACAATACCCTTAACAATGAAAACAATAGTTTAATAACTTATTTTCGAGTGAATGCTACCGAGGCTAGACACCCCGACGTAGCAAAAAGAGTTTGGCGAATGCACTTGCCGGCAAGTGCGCTTCTCGGCGAGCTGCACTAAGCATTCCCGTTTGACAGTGTGCAAATGACACTAGTGGCAAAGTGCACTTAAGTTGGCCTGTGTGACAGGGGTAATAGCTTCCTAAACAGAAAAGTTCATCCACCATTCAACATTTGTTATGTAGTAGCCCCACTTCCATTCCTGCCACCTCACCAGTAAACCAAATGGTCTTCATAGTGCATGCTGTGTCACGTTGCCTTTTTTCCCTCACAGTTGTGTGCGCAGACTTTTCCCCCGCAAAGACATTGTTATCGAACATCACGTTTCGTCAGATCGTGGAATAATTTCCTGTGGCCACCTATAAAAATGTAACAATGAGGTTCCACCATACCATTTTTTACACCAACGCTACGTGCACGTGTAAACATGCAGTTTCTTCAGAGCAACGTAGACAGAGATCGCAAAAACTGCACACGCAGTGCGACAATGTTGCAAGCACCGTTTACTTAAACATTTTATTAGACAGCCAGAAACACAAATATCAAAACTGATAATATTAAATGCATTAGTCGAAAAAAAAAAAGTTAAAACGAGATGACTAAGCTGGCGCTCGTTTTGTGATGGCTGGAGAGGAGGGGTGTGGTCCTCATTTGTTCAGTACCGAAGGCACGGGTACGTCGGACTTGAAGTACTCCAGGTTGGCGTAGATGAGCACGTTGATGCCGACGAAGGCAACTGCGAGGGCCACCTTGAGAAGCAGGGACAAGCCCTTCCTCTGTTGCTGTTGTTGTTGCCCGGCCTTTGCCTTCACGTGGTTAGCACTGCTGCTTGCCTCTTCTTTCCTTGCAGTTGCAACCCTGCACAACAATGCGACGTCAATTAATCAGTCGACAATACATATAACGACAGGTTGCTTTCATACAGGAAGGACCCTAGAACCTTTTCAAGGGTTGTGGCGCAGCAGCAGAACTTCCGACTGCAGCCACGTATGACGCCGTATTATTGCCAAAGTTTGAATGAGAGGGCAAGGTTCTGCCAGGCGTTGCATGAGAGAGAAAGAGAGGCTTTTTTCTGGAAAAACAATTTTTGCCAGCATGTATATAACGCTGGCACGCTACTCTGCAGAGGAATGGGGTTAGAAGATGCCAGAAGAGAGAGAAGAAAATAATAATAAAAAGAAAATATGAACAAATATGAAATGCGCAAGTGTACCTAATACGAATATTTACAACTAGGATGTAAGGCAAGTTTAGGCTTTTCTATATGAAAGAATCATTAAAGGTTTCCAATTAGGCTAATTTCTGACAGGTAATTAAACAGCGACTCTAAAACCATCGCTGTTTGAAGGGTGAGGCATTAGACCTAATATGCTCCGCAATGTTAATGGATTGTGGCAAATCGTGCCCTTTTGTCGCTCAAACAATTGTCTCTCGCCCTTGCGATACGCTGGGCATTCAAGTAATATGTACTCCACTGTCTCCGTGCTGCCACTGTAATCACAGTAGGGATTATTTGCCTAAGCATCGCTATTCTGCCAGTGCCAGTGGTTGGCCCTTGTCTCTGGGGAGCCAGTAAGTAACCTGTGTCGCGCCGTTCCACAGTTCCCACTTGATCTGTTCGATTCACCTGCACCACCTGAACCAGTTCACGAGCTGCAGCGCTGGTTCACGAGTTTCGTGCACCCCCTATGCCGATGCTTAATGCAGTCGCGCACGTGCACACTAGCAGCTGAGCAGACGACGCAGCATTCAGGTGTAGGCGCCATACCCACGTCTACTAACGTGGAGTGTTTTGCCAGGGTGTTTGCGCCTCAGAATGTCTACATGTGCAGTCTGCCACCTGTCATTGTTAGCTGGACGGCATAAATTAAGCGAACAAAAATACAGCCTGCACTATTGAACTCGCACTGCACAATTTCTGAACTTCTTGTGCAGCACCGCCGTGAACTGGTGCTGATCGGTGCAGGTGAAATGAACCGACCTACTATTTCGCCAGCAGCATGCCACCCTACCAACGATGTCGCACGTGACGTTTCTGCCCAGGTCACGCGATACTCCCGCATGTGATGGCAACAGCGAGTTCCACTGATGTGGTCTTTAGGCTACGGAAATACCCAGCTGTGGCAGGCGGTCCGTTTCAATTCGACTACGAGGCAAAGAAATACAAATGTTACAACAGCTTTCTTACAAATGTGTACGAAACCATTTTTTCCCATTATCCTGGTAAGTGTCGTAAGTTACAGTTAAACATAAATAATTCGAACTTGGTTATTTTAAATTCCGTTTAATTCAAAGAATTTCTGTGGTCCCATGTTTTGTAATGTAAATTTGAATGGCTAATTTGAAGCAGCGGTTAGCACCAGCCCGGCCAATTAGAAATCTATGGGAGCTATGTGGAAATTCTCAATCCCGATTTCACCGCAAGTCCATAAAATTGACAGCCTTTAGAAGCCACAAGGCAATGCACTGTAGTAATGCTAATGAATGATACGCGAAGCATCCCAGCCTCACTGCCGCCAGCGAAAAAGAAGACGTGTTTCACTGCAAAGCAGCGGCGACACGCAATGTTAACGGCGACACGCAGCAGCTTCTTGCAATGTTAGCGCATCATGATTCAGCCATTCTCTCTGGAAATAAAGCAAATATGATAAAGGATGGTCTGACGAAATTCGTGGTGTATGCAAAACTCCAATTGGCGGTTGCTCCAGCAATTTGTGCACTTCACCGCTGGTGGAGTTTTTGCCTGCAACACCCCTACTTGGGAAACTGTTAGAAAACTTCAATGATCGTGTTTTCAAGCCAGAACAGAACACATCACATTCCGCCAGACTTGCCATTACCACTTTCTTTATTCTCCCAGAAAGAATGGGCAAATGTTGTATTATGCAGCGCTGACGCTGCGAAGAACGTGACATGCTGCCTGCATGTCCACACTGCACTGCAGTGAAGCAAGTTTTCTTTTCTGCAGGCGTGCACTTCAGCTTATCACAAGACCGTTTTTTTTTCTTTTTTGCGCTGGCAGCATGGAGGCTGAGGTCTCCATCTACGAATCATCAGCAACGTTACATAGCATTGCTTTAAAGGGCAGCAGTTCCCCGGGTTCGCGGCAAAAGTGGGAACAGGTATTGCTGTAAAACATAACCCTGGGAGCTGCAATGCTAGTAAACACAGGAAACGACCACCTCCGATTAGTTTCAGTAATTCAAAGTTCCTTGCATTCCGCATTTTGTATGTTTCGTTAATCCGAAAACACATTTGACACGAAATTTTTTCACAGCCCCAATGACTATAGATTAATGAGGTTTTACTGTATGTACGTGAACGCAAGACAAGTTGCTTGTATAAATAAAACGATGTGGACGATGTGACCTATAATGTAAAGTGTTCCATAGTTTTGCGGCAGTACTATAAGAAAATGAATATAAAGCATAGTGAGTCCTACAATGAATTTGCTAATTACGATACCATGAACTCATACGCGGCAATGCACTGTTGCCTTATCTGAACCTGTTGGACCTAAAGCAGTCCGTTTCCTGTCCTAACAACTTCCATCTCTTCGAATGGCAGATCCCCTCGTAACTGGGGGGTGTCCAAAGTACAGTCGAACCCACTTATAACGATCCCAGATATAATGATCTATCGGTTATAACGAGCATATTTTGGTGCAACTACCAAAATATGGTATACCAATGCTACCCATTGAAACTGTGGCCACAATAGCGAACATTTTCAAAGCCTCCTACTTTTACAACGAACACTTCCGACACAGCTGCGGTAAAAACATGGCTAATACAATGCGAAAAGAAAGTTAAAACAGGCCTTCAAAGCATGAGAGAGGCACACGCTAGCGCCTGCCCTGCTGCAGTTTACTTGCGACGAAGATATCATCGATCGCGGTGACCACCGCATGCAGATTTCTGACGCTGCGAGTGAGGTCACGCACTCTCCAGACGTATCTTCAGTGGCAGAACGGCAGTAAGGAAAAAAAAAAAAAAGGAAATGGGAGGCAGCATGAAGACTTGTGGTCAGCTTTCGCACAGCAACCTTTTCTAACGCCATTCTCTGCATCTACGACCGCCTACGATAAATGTCTTGGAGTGCAAGAAGCCATAAATGCAAGAAGCGATAACTTCTTGTCGCACTAAAGTTCACTGTGGGCGTCGAATCGCCGACACCCCAACGTGCCACAAGAGGTCGTCCGTCTTTTTGGTAATGGCAGAGACCGGTAGATCCGCGATTACGACTTCCGTGCGATTGCGGCGATGCCTTCACGGATAAGCACCAGAAAAGAGCGCAGGCGAGGTGGTGGCTGTTGACGAACATGCCATTATGGCTAATCGCCGGCAACCTTATCACAGTCATCTGCAGCTCTATGCTCAGCTGCGTGTGTGGCATAAACCGAGCGGAGTGACGGCTGTACAAGCACGCCATGCTGCGGTTCGTAAGTTCGCTGCCATCGCATCGCGCGAGACCGCTTGCGCGTTGCTTGCAAAATGCTTGTATTCGTCGTGCTGAACAAACAGGCTACTCGCCGCACCTATGCACAGTCTGAAGTGAAGCATGCACGACGAGTGCACAAACGCGTGCATACAGCAGACAGCAAGCGGCCCGGAAGCGATGGCATGAGCCGAGTAGGCGACGTGCTGCAGGCAATTAATTAGCCAGGGATGATCGCTTCCACGTGGCGGTACCGCGCTTCAGTGAAACGGCATCAGTTCATTGCAAAGGTGGTTTAATTCGCTCGTGAGCACGAAGCGAGTGTAGCTTAACCCACGAAAAGGCCTAACTTGTCACCGGAGGGGTTGTTACAGTTGGAACCCGCAATAACGAAATCGGCGGGGAAAGCACAGAATTTCGCTCTTGCGGGAATTTCGTTGGCGCGAGAATGCGGCAGAAAAACGTGGAATTTACAAAAAACATATTTTATTTCCAAAGGTCAGTAAGTTTGTCTTTTGCGGGCCTCACCATGCAGCAATTTCATGCCTCTCAATCAGGAATCTCGTCTGCCACGGCACAAAGTTCGCCCCATGCACTGGTCAGTGACGGCGGCACTGCGCTGTCACCAGTACCGTCATCAAGTGCGCCTACAGGCGAAACTTCTTCCGGCTCCGCTGGATCAGCGGGGACCAGCGCAGAATCGTGGACAGCGAGTTGCACGCAACACCGAATTCTTCGGAGATGTCCATTTTTTTCCTGCCCTTTTCCACCTCACTGATGATTGCAGCCTTATCTTCCAGCGTGATGAACTTCGCTTTTCGTTGGAGGCGGGCATCTTCGCAGACAGCGAAATAGGACGAAGCAATCGCAACACACAGTTCACGTTTGCACCAAGCCGACCAAGCAAGCGCTCCACAAATGGCTTAACACATGCGACCATGTACGCGGAAAAAGCCGACAAAGCCAAGCACAGAGCCAAGCCACCGAACAAAACTCCATGAGGAATGTGGATTTGGCTACGTAGTCCGTGATTACGAGCAGATGTTTCGGCAAGCCATCATCATCATCACTGTTGCCAGTTTTGTTATTTTGTAAACAATGATGACGGCTGCTTCTCAAGTGCGCTAGAGCGATAGTTTTGCACAATTTAAGCGTAGCATGAATGCATTTCAGCAGTTTTCGAATGTAGTTAATGTTGCGAGAGTAGAATATTTGCGCACTCCTGTTTCAATAATTTCGTTAATGGACTGCGGTATGAATATCTTTCGTAGTTGCGAGTTAAGAAATGCATTGACTCCTTTGGGCGTTCGCCGGTGCTCCGAAAATATTTCGTTGCGGCGAGAATTTTGTTCCCTCGGGATTTCGTTATCGCGGGTTTCGACTGTAGTACTTTTTAACAAAAATGCGCAGAAAAAAAAAAAAAAAGGAGCCTTGGTCGCAAAGTGCATGTTTTTAAGGGTGAGTCCATATACAATGAACTACTGATATACTAATGAGCACTTTCGAGTTCGTTATAAACAGGTTCGACTGTATTATGTGAGACATAAGGACTGATATTGCCACGCATGTTTATTGCTTTATTTTGATGTATTCGTGTTTCACATGCAAAGACTGTTAGCGATGCTCGGCGCAGACCGTGCTTCGCGATTGTTTGAGATCATTCTGTTGAATTACGCACAGGACGCAAACAGTCACGTTTATTTGAGAGCTCATGCAAGCACCAGTGGTAATGCTGGAAGGTTTGATGACATGTATAAAAGATGACACGCTCTACTGATGGACAGACAGATTACTGGACGCCGATGCTGTTCTAGCTGCTATCAGTGTGCAGCTTGAATTGCTTGTAGTTTGACCTTTCATTTTCCAGGCACAAGTTCGCCCAAATAAAGAGTACTGTATTTCCCAGTCTTGCTGCAGCCTTCTTCACCATCACAAACACGTGACAATATGGTAGATGCACATTTTTGACGTGTCATGTCCTTATGCAGCAATACCTACAACTTTTTGAGAGCTACGCATACCAAGCAGGCCAGGAATAACACGCAAAGAAAGAATCAACACTCACTGAGCCCTGTTGCGTAGTGACATCTGCAGTGGTGGGCTGGCCCCTGTGAAGGACGCGCTTGTCCGGCTTGTCAGGGGGCCCTCCAAAGCATCCGACGTGCCAAACACTCCGCCGTATCCAAGATGAGAGCCACTGGCACTGAAATTATAAGCAGGCACTGAACAGAGCTGCCAAAAACTACACGGTGAAACTCTATAGACTGGTAAAAACAATCTATTGATCTGATTGCAGTGATGCTACTGGCTTAGGCCACTTTGGAGCAGCTTTTGGAGCAGGCAAAATTGAGTTTTGGAGCAGCAAAACTAGCTTTTGGAGCAGGTGCTCTGCCTTCAACGATTCATTCTGAGCCGAAGAATTCTTAAAGGAGTCCTGACACAAAAATTTTCGCCCCGCATTTTTTTGCTGCAATGTGTTGCTGGGGGCCTGTTAGTCATAACACGGCACATCGTTTGCTGCAGGGCGCGACAGCATAATTAATTACAAGCTCCTCATTACCGACACAGCCTCAGTTTCGGTTGACAGAGCTCCAAAGCGACAAGCCGCCGGGTGCAACTATCACCAACAGCGAGTGAAACGCTCGGTCACGTGAGCACACAGAAGAGTGACGCATTTCCGCGCGGTCTGTCGTCGTCGGGCTCATCGTTGTCTGATGGCGACGATTTTCTTGCGGCGGGGATGGAAGAAATTTTCGACGTGGCGAATCACTTCAGGTTTGACCCGCTGGCGAGGAGCGATTCGTCGGGAAGCGCGTCAAAACAGAAATGGCGGCTACGACGTCATCATAACTTGTACCGGTTGCAACGGTTACGTAGGGGAAGTAGGGGGGTCACCTCGGGTCACCTCCGAGGGTGTCAATGCACTAGGTGCGGCCTATAATGCTGGATCGCGCTCGCGAACTTCAAAATTCATATAAAATACCTTCCAAGCTTTATTCGCTGTCGATATTTTGCAGATGGTACACGCACGTACACGGGAATCGATCCAGCAGGCTATCTCGGCCGCGAAATTTTGTGTCAGTACCCCTTTAAAAAAGTAATAAACATCGACCATAGCAGCGTCGACATCCGAGCCAACGGCACTCAAGCCGCGGGCAAATGAGTTGTGCACTTTGTGCAAACAGCACTCTCCTACATCTATGATGTCAGGGTATGCTTCCTGCATCTTTTTTTCTGAAGCTTTTCATTGCATTAGGGCCATCCGTAGAAAAGCAAATGACATTTTTCTGTGGCAGCTCCATCACTGCTCTGCGCACTTCACTAGCCAAAATTTCCGAAGTCGCAGAGCCCAGCCGGAAAGACTGCAGGTGTTCCACAACTCGCTGCATTTTGTTGGAGAAATGCCTAACTACAACATCAAGTTGTTGGCACCTCTGTTCAGGAAGAGGGGTCTCGTCAATGCTAACAGAAAAAACCACATCCGGCTTGTTCAGCTCGTCAAGCACAAGTTTCTTGAAATACGGCCGAGGCCATCACTAACTATGTAGGATGCCTTGAACCTCTTACAACTAAACTGCTTCGCTGTTTCGGAATCTCCAAATAACTTGGGAAACAAGGCAGTTGCTGTGCCGGCCCACGAGTATGGGATGCCCTTGAGAGTCATGCCAAGCACAAACGAGTTTTCTGCGTTGTCACGCGGTCACACTGCAAAACGTTCCATGGACTGCCGAATTCCAAGTCGGCTGGATCGTTTTCGGCCGCTGCAGCCCACCTTGAAGCGTCTCAATGACGAATGGTAGCATCAATGTGCCGTTTCATGGCTGCATGTCGCTTGACTGCTGCTACGCCGTGTTGCCTACAGTTGATGCTTTGATTACAAAAAAAAAAAAAAAAAATCACAAAACGCAGTTCCTTCGTCCGCTTGACAACACCATATTGATACAGTATAACCTCATTACAACAGACCTTCATAGTGAAGAGGATTTGGTCTGTTGTAAAGGGAGTATGTAAAATCCAAGTACTGTTACAAGAGACTTTCATGTAAACACTGAATGGGTCTGTTATAACCAAAGAGAATTACGAGTCACAAACATGGTCTTATTTTTAACGGGGGACCAAAAAAATGCGATTTTTGGAAAATCGCATTTTCAGTTTCTGTAGCCCATTTCTATCTGATTCCAAAATATCTTCAATGAAAACTACGTAGAAGAGCTATAACAAATTTGTTTTGCGTCTGCCGACTTGGCGAAAATTGCGGAAATATAAAAAAAGCGTTTTTCAAAATTATAGCTCGGCAACAGCGCAACTGGGGGCCACCATTTTGGGCTCGTCGTAAAGAGCATTTCTCCGCGTTCAAGTTCTCCGTTTCAGCTGGCTCCTCCATTCAGTAACAAGCGTACGAAAAACACGTTTTGGCTGCTTCTGCGGTATTAACGCAGAAGCAGCCAAAACGTGTTAATGCTCGCTTCGGAATCGTCGTCTGCTGCTTGTGCGTCGCGAGGTCGTGGCTGTCGAAAATTGCGCTACTTAGTGACGCGTTCGCACTCGTTCTGTGTTTACGGGTCGACGATAATTTGGAACGCTTTAGTTGGGCAGCTGCAAGCGGAAGCTCAATCATCAGATTACGATAGCGCGCCGCACTCGTCACGAACATCGCAGACGTGCGACAAATAGCGTTGACTCGTTGGACCCGCTGTTCGAGGTTCTTCTTATCAGCACTTCGAAGCTTATGACGAAGACCACCGCGGGACAACTCTTTGTACTCGCAATCGAGCATGACGTACTTTGAAACATCGGGCACCGCGGCCACGCACATCGCAACCGAGCTTTCTAGATGTCGTGGTTAGGCCTAACTCCGTTCACGGTGCTGATCTACAAGCCAAATATGAACTTTGCGGGCAAGAACATCGCGCTAGCGGACATAGGTAAGCGAAGAAGCCGTAATGTCCTTCGTCTCAAGCAACGAATCGCATCGCCCGCTGGCTCCTCAGAACCGCGGATGGGCATTTTGCGCATCGGCAGCGGACTCCCCGGCCAAGCTCGCTGCGCAGCGACCGCGCGGAGAAGCGGTGGCAGCGGCTCGCAATTTCGCGTGTCAGCGTCCCAAACGCAACACCAAGCACGCTGCGCGCCGTTTTTTTTTTTGTCGCTACAGCTAGGCATAGCTGATCATTGACAGAACGGGGATCGGCGGCCTTCAATCTTAAATCGGTACGTCGATATCCGCGGTGCGCTGCTCCCGTCCCGAAAGTATGCTAAGCGATGTTTGAAGTCGGAAGTTAATGACCGTGGTAGAAAAGACCGCTCTAAAGGAGTCCTGACCACCTTGCTGGCCTGAAATTTTAGTCAATTATATCCCAATGTCCGTTGTACCAGAATCCGTTGTGAACGAAGCTCAATCAATGGAACTAATACGGAGGTCGGCATGACGCCGCAAATTGGTATGTAATATCCGAATGTCTGTTGTAAACAGATCCTTTGTAACGAGGTTATACTGTATTTTGTCTCCATTTTCATCACTCATGGAGAACGTCCACGTACGTCCGCGTACAGCGCGATGTCGCTCTCAATAGGGGAACTTCATGTAGTTAGTTTCATTTCTGAAAGTCAGAGTACACCCCTTTGGCGCAGGCTTGGCGCAGAATCGCCAAATTTTGAGGAAATGTAGCAGGTTGTAGCAGCCAGGGCACTTTCGCGCAGTCTGTAGCAATTGGCGCAGCGGTAGCATCACTGTGATTGGTACGTGTTCTGAAGTTCTTCATAACACTTTCCTTGGGCATCAACACATCGATGACAACGCCATTCCCACGAATGAAAGGCTCCCTGAAAATCGGCTGCCATGACCTCTCTCAAAGACTCTCTGACTGCCCACTTGATGGCATGAGCACTGTCGAAACTGTGATCTTTCAGGCTTCTCTTGGGATTTGAGAACAGAACAAGGCCTGCCGGGCTCACATCAGGGCTGTTTCACGGCTGCATCAGCCCTGATGTGCGCCTGGTAGACTTCTTCCACTTTCCAAAGCTCAAGAGAAGCCAGAAATGTCACCGTTTCGACAGTGTTCATGCCGTCAAGCGGGCTGTCGGAGAGTCTTTGAGAGAGGTCACGGCAGCCGATTTTCAGGGAGCCTTTCATTTGTGGGAATGGCGTTGTTATCGACGTGTTGATGCCCAAGGAAAGTGTTTTGAAGAACTTAAAATGACATGCACCCATTGGATCAATAAATTCTTTTTATCAGACCCAGTCTCATTACTTTACGGACAGTTCCCTGCATATGCCGATCTGAAAGGAGATTGTGAAATAGTCAGATTATGTTGATAATTCAAAATAGATATGTACGCCTACTTCCAAGTTTATATGAAACCTCTGCACGTCTTGTACAACCTCATGAGACTGCAAAATGCAGCAATTGGCCGATTTGTCCCTCCTAGGCTGTGCTGATGGTTACCTAATAAAAGCTCACTTAATGTTTACTCATGACTCTTTGTGGAACACCCGCACACGACCAAGAGACATCGCGTTCAAGCATGCACTAAAGAAAAGAGAGAGAGACGATACAAATAACAATTCCCAAGGTTTCACGTGCCAGAACCATAGCATACGATTATGAGGCACACTGTGATGGGGGTTTCCGAATGAATTTTGACCACCTGAGGTTCTTTAAGGCGCATTCAAATTTAAGCACGTGATTGTTCTATGCAACCGTGGACCATCAACCTATTGCTTATCAGGGATGATGATGCTTCCTTGCCGTGTGCCACCATCGAAAACGCAGACCTGCCGTGAAGCCGATGTCTAGAGCCACGGCCATTTGTTTCACCACGGCCTCTGTGCATGGCTCATTCGCTTGAAGCACAGTTGAAAGCGCTGCAATACGGTAGTGCATGAGCGCAGACACGTGGTTTTACTGCTCATTTCGCTAGCTTTCTTTAAATGCCAGAAAAAACCACCACGCAACATGTACGTTGCCACAAAAAATTGGACTAGGCATTTAGGATTGCCCTCTGCGAAATGACAAAACGCGCTTGGCCCCAAAATGAATATTAAAAATATGGCACAATAAATCTCAGTTAATTAAAAAATTAAGCACAATACAAAAAATAGCCTAACAAGCACCACACGACTGACTACCGTATGTTGTCGGTTTCATTTAGTTGCGATTGACCACACTTTTTAAAATCCTTGCTCCTTGCTATGTAAAACACTGTATATCTGGCTGCTCCATCCAAACAGCACGAAGGTAGCTAAATAAATGCTATACTAGTACACACTGACGAACCCTCAACAAATAAAGACCAGGGAGCGTACCTGAGACCAAGTCGTGACGGGGGGACGTCCTGCAGCGGGGTGCCCTCGTAGTCGTCCTCGTCATTCTCGGCTTCCTCCTCTGTGGCCGAGAACTCGGCTGTGTTGTTGCCCACGTGACTGGCAACAGGCTCGGGAGTGGCACCTCTGTTGAGGTACCTCTGAAGGCGCTTCTCGTACAGGCTTCGTGTCGTGTCTGCAATCACCAATTGGGTCTCCCACAATTAAACCAGCAAGCAGGATATACGCTGTTGGGCGAGTTGGTGCATTGATATTCGAGGTACTGTGGGGCAATGAAAAGCACTGAAGGGGCCCACTAACGTTATTCAAGCCCATATTTTTGTATTTGAGGGTTGCACAAACTGAAGGATGGACAGTTTAATGCAACAGCAACGGCAGTGATAAGGGCACACAGTCCGAAGTTATCCAGCCTAGAAGATTCGAAAACAAGAAAAAAAAAAAAAGCACATCCTCAACTTGTTTGCAGGGTCACATGACCACATTTCTCTCTCACCAATGACATCGCAAAGCTTTGCCAATGGATGGAGCTTGAAACGCCACAGTGTAGGTAAATGAAAGGCTTGCACACTACGATTGCCTGTTCTATCCAGTGTACTGATGGTGCCATTGCCATGGTAACAAACAACATGGTGCCCAACCATGCAGTTTTATTTACACTACTGAACAGGGAAGGCTGTTGTAAGAAATGAGGCTGACTTGTCAGAATTGGAGCACTCAGTTCTGCTTTGAAGTCAGGCTTTGCACACCATTCCTTTTAATGACAGGGCGAGGCAACAATCAAACTCGCCGAAATATTTGTGGCACAACTGAGACAAGGAAGAAAAAACGAGAAGACAGGATAGGGCTGGTGCAGTTTTGCAGTCGCCAGTTTTTATTACAACTGCGTATATTTAGCATTCAATGAAAACGCACACTAGATAAACAGAAAACCCAATAACACTGCTACCAAGCCAGCACAATCCAAGGGTGCTACATTCTTTTTTTTGATGCAATGTTACATTTATCCCTAACATTACATTTATCCAATCACACGCCAGCACTTGTTGCCATCATTTCCATCAGAAATGGTTCTGGCGAGCGCCACTGCGTTGATGTGGTTGGCAAACGTAGTGACTTCACTGCGCGATTAAACATTAAATTTATTGATATCGATGCATAGCAGCCTAAGGCATCTGTCTATGCAACCCACAAATAACATATAGGTGCTTCAAGAGTGTTCGAGGGTCCCTTCAAGGAAATGGAAAAGACGCAAAGAGCACAAACACACATGACAGGAAGAAGCAGGGAAGCACTGGCCTGAAAATTGATCAAAGCTTACTGCATAAAGACGGGCAATGCTTGCTGGTAGCATTCCTTCTCTCTCTCTAGGAGGGTGAATGCACTTTTTTAGATACTTTGCTAAGATAGTTTGTCTGCACTTTTGATGTCGTGCACATCTTTTGTGAACCGATATATATAGAGCTGTTGCTACTGAATGTAAATTTATTCGAAAGCTTGGCGCTTTCAATACTTTCTTTAGTTGTGCGAGTGAGCCCATAGCTACTGTCACTGTAAGAGAGCTGATGTGCAACGAAGCAATCCGTCACGGTTGATGCCTTTCTTTGTTTATGCAATTCCAATAAGGGTTTAAAGGAGCCCTAAACCACCCCCGATATTTTTGTAACATTTCAAGGAAATAAGCGCGTCGAATTCAGAATCCCGTCGCAATAAACAATGCCACATGTGGCAGCACTAAGTGCCATGGGCGCATCACGAAATCAAGAAAAGAATCGTGCTGCTCCTCAGGCCTTTCCAGTATCCCCAGTAGTACTTGCCACGACATCACCAGGAGCAAACGCTGCTGACTGGTCGAACAAGAACCTGTGTCAGCTAGCGGGCACCCTGCTTTTCCGAGCAGTGCTGTTCAACGCAAAGTGAGGAGTCGAGATTAGCCAACAAATGCAGCAGAGTGAAGGAAAGAGTGAAAAGATTGAGCACCAAGTTTCGATCATAAAACCCTTGCAACTCCATTATTATGGCACTGTTTCGAAAAACTCTCGTAGCCACATGTTTGTCATCGATTGCTATTTTTAATGGTAACCACGAAGACCTTAGCTTGGTTTATCGCTTGGCTTGCTACTCCAGGTGTTGGGTGATGACTACGGTATATACCACGATGACAAACAAACAAATAAGCAAGTAATTCATCATGTTTCATTCAGGTGTGTAGTCCTTAAAGGAGCACTGACATCAAATTTTAAAGTCGAGATGTGCCATTCATTCGATTGCTCGATATGCATAGGTCTTCTTGGCCAAATTTGAATGGCGTCCGTCGCGTGAAAGTAACTTTATTTCGAGGGCAAACAGCGTACGAAAGCTCAACGGAAGATTGATCACGTTGCGACATCGACACTAGTGCTGCGTGTAAGGTGTGATACATTCCGCAAATACCATCCTGAGTGACGATACGCTAGTAACAGTGACGTCACCGATCTGAGTGTATTTATTGTGGCGCCGAAGCCAGGCGACGCTCTCACTCCCAGCCAGTGGCTCTCCTTGCTGTCCCGATCCGTGCTTGCGATTCATCGTGTCGCATCGACTAATTTGTCGCGTGCTCCACAGCGCGAGTGCGATCAATCGGAGCGACTACGTGCCAGCATGTCAGGAAACCGCTGCGTAGTGCGGACCTACTCGTCGAGGCACGGAAAAAGCGGAAAGTGCGTGGCCTTTCATTACACATACGGTACACGCCAACACGACCACAAGCTATCAAAGTGGAGTAGCCTATAGATAAATAACATCGCTAACAAGTAACATGCATGTAGCGTTAATAATGAATGTTAGTTCGTCCGTGGACTTCCTTGCGCTGGCGTAATACCGGGTTACTGCAGCCGTAACCGTGAGAGGCCGGATAGGTGGGGCCATCTGGCGGCGCAAAGAAGAACCTGGCAAGCACAGAATTGTTATTGTAGAAACCTATCATATTCTATTTCTCCGCTGGTGTGAATTCGCTATGCCGTGCATGCTAAAATTCTCTGATATAGCTAACTGAGACACACCAGCGAGTATGGCCCAAACGTGCGTCCCAGGGCACCTCCTCATTGCTGCTTGGAACGGCGTCAATTTCTGAATCGCTGTTTCGAAAGAGTCGAAGCGAAAATGATTCGCGACGTCGCGTATCGCGGTGATTCTAAGTTCCAGTATGTCGTCTTCAACACAAGTCGATACTTTTGACGGCGACGCTGGTGACAAGGCATGACTGAACGTGCGCACCTAGCAGACGAAAGGTTAGCTGAGCAGCTGATCGTCACGTCATTCCTTTCTGTAGACAAGCGGTAAACTGGGGCGCGGTCTGGAGTTGACCGCGAGGGAGCGCTGCCAGCGCTAAAAAATGGCGGGCTTGCAGGCCGTTTTGAATCGGGCTAGATACCGGTGATATAAATAAATAAAACAGATAGCTATTCGTCCCTCAGTTGCATTTTCGGTCGCGAAACGCTACTAGGGGGTAGATAACTACACGTGGATGCAAATATCTTGACATGCGTAAATTTGATGTCAGTGCTCCTTTAAAAACACTAACAGCGCTTTCGTGTAAAACTAACATTTCTCATGCACAACTGCAACACCGCAACTAATATTTGCACCTCTGGGTGGTTTAGGGGCCCGTTAAAGTGAATGCATGGAGGAAGAAGAGCTAAGGAGAGGCCCTGACGTCGCACTCCTGAAGCCTCCCCGCTGCAAGCATCCGCATCTCCTCCTAGCGAAGGAGCCGCTAAACAGGCAGCTATTTCCGACGCATCATTTTCAAGCGCATGCGCACATCAAGCGAAACTCACAAAACTTTTGCAGTCCTTTTTTTTCAATGTGCAAGCTGTGCACGCAACACAAGCATGCTAGGCACCTTCTGTGTGTTTTGCAGGAAAACTATGCCACGCCCTGCTGATGCATATACGCAGAGCAAATTGCGTGCACTGCAGAAAGTACCAGACGTCACTTTTCATGCGTACGCACATTAGCTTCACAGGTGAAGCATGAATCCTGCATGGCATTTGCCTGTGGAACTACCCGACGTGCACTCTACTGGTTCTTACTTATTGTGCCAGCTCTAGACACCTACAAACTTTTGTTATTAGTGTACGATGCGCTGTACACGACATGCGCCAAAGGTATCGTATTGTGTTTTTCTAGGCTGCATCATTTATACACTGAAGGGCAATAAACTTTTGTTGTTATCGGACTACGCGGTGCAAATGTATTGTGCACTGTGCGTGAATTGCAGGCTTGTTGCTGTGTGTGCACGGAAATGGCAAACTGTACATTCATGAATGCGAATACATTACAGTGGTGTCCTCTTTTCATTGTAAAGTTGGCTCAAGTACGTGCAGGTTAGCATTGTGCTGCATAGCTAATAAATAAGCTCTTAAAATCGTGCAGTGCCACGCACACTCCTTATGTAAGTGCAGAGAACAGCTAATCGACCACTCGATCGGGAAATGGGCGGAGAGAAAGGAAAAGAAAGGCCCAATGCTTGGCAATCTTTTAAACAACTTATGCTTATCCTCTAGATTACACGACGTAAAAAATGCATAAATCACCGCCACACTAGTTCAAATACGATGCCGCTGGCACTAAATGTTTTCGATTATGGCACATACTGGCGCTTTCTGGACTCTTGTACAAAAATGCTTCTTGAATTCCAGCACACAGCACTTCAGCCTGCCATGCACAAACAGCCAGCTAAAGGTGCACTTACACCATTTCACTGCATGCAAACTGCAGAAAGTGTGTTGAGCTTACACCGTGACTACAAATCTGCAGAGAAGCGAACTAATGTGGAGAGCACACCGACGGGTGTCTGCTGTTCTGCCTCAAAAATCCGACATCACTTCTGCCACAGTTTCCGCAATGCATTGGGATATGATAGGGCCTCCCCTTAGTTCTCCTTCCTCCATGCATGGACGGCAGCTTTGCTATGGCTTAGGAATGTCAGAGCGTACTATGTGGGCCAAATTGGCTTCATTTGGCACTTATGCCACAGCAGTTCTGTCACCTCGGTTACGAACAAGCACTCACCAACAATGGGGCCGACTGGATCGCCAAACTCCTTGAGCTTGGTGTAAAGCTCGTCGTTGGTCAGGGAACGTACCCCTTGGGAGACCTCGACAGGTAAGCTGGTGTCATGACCCTGCAGAGGGAGACATTACACGAGGTGAGTATCCAAGTCAAAAGTATGCAAGGGCAGCAAGGGTGAGGTCATGTAGTGGCTCAAGTGTATCTTAACGTAGTTTGCAGCTCTTGCAATTTGAGAACCCATAAAGCCCTTTCCAAAAACGCCTACTCCACTCTCAAAACACCTGGTAGCTTTAAAAGCGATGTCACTGCTGAACAGTGATATCGCTTTTAAAGGGACCGACAACTGATTTTTCTCGACCCAGCTTTTTACGGCGCGACAGGAAGCTTACCCTTCGTAGCGTTTGTAGCTGCAGTGGTTTATCCTAAAAGCACGTAGTTATTTTATAAGCAGTATTTTTCGATCTGAAAGGCTCCAAACACGCATGAAGGCTTGCTCCAGCAACGCTGAGAATTGATAGCAATGCTGCTAGCCCTTGTGAAAGCTGTCGTTGTTCTGCTTTTGCAGGAGTTACTGTAGCTATGCTTAACCACCTTTATTTTGAGCTTTCCAGCCATTTTTGAAAATAGCAAGCTGTTACAATGAGACGATGTGGCTTTATACACCTTCTCGGTATTTGTACAGCGTTGTGCGCGCCTGCGACCAAGGTTGCCTGCGCCTGTGTCATGGATGGCTTTTCGCGGCATGGGATCATTACGCCAAACGAAGGCAGCGCCACTTTGTTGCATACAACTAACGCAGGCCTATATGTACATTTTTTATGGAGTAATATCTTTTAATATAAAGAAACGAACAATATTTCAGTACTAACAGAAAAGTCATCGAACGCGTACACCAATCAATGGTCACGTGACCGCCTTCATCGGACCGTGTATGATTTTGCCGCCAGAGGCGCCAAAGGTCATTTTTCACGACTTTCAATGAAGAAATAAAAATATAAATCCGCCTCTCACGAGATAAACTGGGTTGGTTTGAGTCAATGCGACGGAAAATCTTTCCATCAGCGCAGTCATCTCATTTCATGTTCTGGGCAGTTGCCGGTCCCTTTAAAGTGTGCTTGCTGCGGCCACTCTATCCTCACATGCAGGGGCGTAGCCAGAAATTTTTTTCGGGGCGGGGGGGGAGGGGTTCAACCATACTTAATGTATGCTCGTGCGTGCGTTTGTGTGTGTGCGTGCCTATATACGCAAGCAAAATTGAAAAATTTCGGGGGGGGGGGGGGGGGTTTGAACCCCCCCTACCCCCCCCTTGGCTACGCCCCTGCTCACATGCTTCTTAACCTCATCTGCCCACCTAACTGTTGGCCTCCCTTTGTGTGCTTGGCTCTTCTTGGAATCCAGTCTGTTGCTCTTAATGACCAGTGGTTATCTAGCCTTCAAGCTCATGTCCTGCTCATGCCCATTTTTCTTCTTGATTTCGACTAAGATGACCTAAACACGCATTTGTTTCCAGACTCGCTCTGCTCTCGTCGTGTCCCTTAAGGTTACGCTTATAAGTTTGCTTTCCATGGCTCACTGCATAGCCCTGAATTTAAGCCAAGCCCTCCTTGCAAGCCTCCAGGTTTCTGCCCCGTAGGTAAGTACCGGCAAGATGCAGCTGTTGTATATCTTACTCTTAAGGGACACTGGTAAACTACCATTCATGATCTGCAAATGCTTGTCAAATGCACTCCACCCAATCTTTATACTTCAAGAAGAAATCAAGCATAATACAGAGGCAAAAAGGGGCAGGGCATTTAGCAGGCACGTGGCAAAATATGGCTTTGCCATGGTGTTGCAACAAACGCAAGCTGGTATGGTATCTCCTAATAATTTTGTTGTGCGCATTTACAGGGACACCAGCAAGGCACACAGACACAGACACGAAGCACTCTGTCTTTGTGTCGCTGGCATGTGTCCCTGTTCATACGTGCTACAATGTCGTCACCAGTGTGCCCCTGGGCCAAACCTTTCTGCCCCTGCACTGCCAGTCCAGGGGAAACAACATGTTCTGCAGGCAGGAAACCTCCAACATGTGCACCTCTGGAGGAACTCCAAAAGAGCTGCATAATAATATTATGGCAGTGATGTCATTTTATTGTGGAACACCTTCTGAAGTGTTGATCCAATAAGTTCCACTGGCTCAAGGGAACAACATTTCAATCATTTCAGTCCCCAACTGATCATAATCGATCAATGTTACATCCTCCATTAATTCCCTAATTGTGGTACAGGCAATTTTGTTAAAGCAAACATAAGGGAGCCAATTGATCACGCTCGCACTCAATGTCTATGAGCACGGCTGCTGTCTTGCACATGGCACTACAATGGCTACAAATGCATATGTGCCATCACTTGCCACTACTTTGCTGCAAAGCTAGCTTAATTTCGATTTCCTCGCTGCAACTTGTTGGTGTCGTGTTGACATGGTTGTCCTGGGCTAAACCTAGAGAACTTGAAAAAATGAATTCTAGCACAATGGCAAGCTAAGCAGCGTGCCTCAGAACTTTTACCAACCAAAACTGCGCTGATTTGCCAGTTCCTCATGGTACAACGAAATGTGGAAAGCTGGCTTGGAGCCATTAAATTCTGGGGAAAACAAAAGGTGTCTTCACAGTGTGCGCAGGTACCAACAGCTACACCAAATGCATGTGACAAACTACAGTAGTAGCGACGAAACATCTAGTTATCTTTTGTCAACGTGCCCAAAGTTCATTTTGGCCGGTTTTTCATGGTACATTGGCTCGACCAGCGGATCAGACTAGCGACTGCATTCTTCATGAAAAGCACCGCTGTTTTCCGATTATCGTTATCGCCAGTCCCGAGTAAAACCAGCGCAAGGATTGATTGAAAGCACAGGAGCAGTACATGTTTGCGACAGATAACGCGAACCGCGGGATCAACTGGAAGCCAGTAGCAGCTGTGACCAATGCAACGACGTGGAGTCAGCAGAGAGGAATGACCCCATCAAACCGAGCTCAACGACAGGATAAAACGACAAACTGTGCGAGTTGGCAGCGTGCCATCGCCATTCCACTCACTTCCAACGCTCGCAACGCGGGGATCGAGGCAGTGGGACGATGCTTACAACGGAAAACTCGCGCAGCGGGCTGCGCACCATTTTCGAACGGGCCGCCAATGGCTGGCCGTCAAAGAGGCCGAAGCTGACAGGTCGTACTCGCCTTCGTGTCCGCTTCTTCGTCGCTCGAGAAGTCCAGGAGACTTTCGCGCGCGGTGTCCGATCCGGGAAAGTGCTCGCGGTAGAGTCGCACCAGAGTGTCCTTCGGGGAGCCGGGCGGCACCGGGACTCCTTTCTGTTGCAATGCCTCACGGAGACTAGTCTTCGTAAGCGTAGCCATTTTTGTCTCCTTGCCTTCCCGAGTGCGGCCCACGCTTTTCTAGTAAACGAACACGAACAGTGGGAGACACCACCACTAAACGACGACTACGACACAACAGTCGGCTGGCTGCACGGCCTCTCTACACTCGCACGCCGGTCGCTCGTGCGTGCTTGAGTGGGGAACGTCACTTTTTGTTGTTTGCTATTTATAGCCCGGCCTATTCTCGGCGTGCCAGCGGCGAAACTTTACATGTAAAACGTGACGCGTACACGAAGAATAAAAATTGCGTATGAAATATTGCTGCGCCACCACAAACAATAAAGTAATTTCATTAATGTCAACCTTTTCTTAAAATGTGCGCAAACTTAGTTTGTATAAACGCCACTAGATGTTGCAACAATCTTTGTAATTTAAAAGTGATCGAAATATTTGGTTATTTTTGAGTGCGAAAGCCTGAGTGCGTTACTAATAGTACTTCAGTGTCAAATAGTGCGGCAAGGCGCAGGCGCTGCAGGCACCGGCCATGTGCGCGTTGTGCGTGGTTTGAAAAGTTGTTCAATCAGTGCGGTGTTGGTGTTGGTGGAATAGGCTCCAAATTCCACGATGTCCGTGCCATGCAGCCTCCTCCCTCCCCCCGGGTCGTGCGGAAATGAGCCGGCGGAATGGTGAGGCTTTTGTTCTTAGGAAAAATCGCGCGAGCACCAACGTCAACAAGCGTGCTGCCTCCGGGGGCCGTTAGTGAGAGAGTTGTTACACAGTGCGTCATGGATTTTCACCGTGTGGTGCGAGTTCGACTTGCCACTGCGAGCATAGAAGAGTAATATGGTTTGGGCTAGTTGTTAAATGCGAAGCAATTCCTTGCGAACGAAACAAAGACCATGTCTGTGTGTCTATCTTGCCGCCTGTGCCTGTGCGTCTATTATCAACTTAGAGACTTTGGAAATTTTAACCGGTCAAGGAGTAAGGACAGCACAATATTTGTTTGTGGCTTTTAAGCTTTAATTTATAGCTTCCTGCCTGATGATCCTGAAATTGAATCGTAAATGCCCAAACGTATCGTGTAATTATAGCGCTAGCGTAATTGATTATGGTCAATTTTGGCGTCTTTCAAGATTCCTCAAAACGCCCGCCTAGTCATGATGGTGATGATGCAGCCATCCCTTTGTGTCGGGTGGGTGTGGAAACCATGGCCGAGCCGACAGGACGCTCTAATGCCTACCACTTACAATAATATAAAAGGCAGGAACAACTGAAAAAAAAGAGAGGGAAGTGCGGTTGACTTAAGCAACATTTAGGAGTGTCCTGCTGCAGCTGACACTCGACGGCATTCGAGTCGTCTCTGCGACTGCGGCTCTGTCTACATCACACAGACTGTTGGCTCCACTAGCCTGCTTGAAGCCAAGAGCAGTCTCCAGAGGAATACCATTGCCTTTGCACCGCAGTGCCACATGCTCAATAGTTCCGTCTTGCCTTCCACACACCCGACACCGCACATCACTCACATCATTGTTTATGTTCGTTAGGTGCACAAGGGTACAGAGTGCACCAGCTCTCGTCTCAAAGGAGTAGGCTACTCCTAAGGGAGCTGTCGTACATGTGCACCATACCAGCATTGTTCTTGTGACACCAGTAGACAGTCAGCGTAGACTTCTCATACTAAGCTATAGTGAACTAGAATACTTTTGTAGTGCCAAAGCGAGGCACTTCCTGGCGTAGCTAGCCCGAGGTGCTGCGGAGGGGAAATGGGTATAGTTCGGTGCATCTCCGCAAACTTTTTCCTTTTTTCTGGTGATGCATTGTACATTAAAACCACAGAGCTGCGTGGTGGTCATTTCACCGAAGGCTTTTTATTTTATTTCCAGCAAAGGGGAACTACGTGAGTAACTTACCGGACTGTTGTGGTTCACTTTTCAACATGAAAGCAAAATTTGCACATGCTTTTTTGTGCCATTACTTGTGCAAGAAAAGCATTTACAAATTACGCACTTTATTTTAAGGAAGAAAATAGTACTGATGAAAGGACATGCTGTTGCAAATGGTCACAAAGTATGTGGTGATATGACAAATCAAATAATTTTTTCTTACAACACTTCATAAAATTTATTTAGCTTGCCAAAGTGAATATCAGGGTTAATTTTTTCCTATGAAACCTGAAGTCAGTGATGCATGTGAACAAATGAAAGAAAATGTCGAACAGAGATCTCTTTCTAGGAAGCAAAAAGGTACGCATTTGGGCTGGTTGGTTCATGATTAACTTTAGAAACAGCGCTAAAAGACGGGACAAAGAAAGGACACGAACCAGCGTCGTGGTTTGTGTCCTTTCTTTGTCCCGTCTTTTAGCGCTGTTTCTAAAGGAAGCAAAAGTACTTATTACTAGTACAATACATCAAAAGGCAGGCTACTTCCCATGTATTGCATTAAAGAAGCCAGGAACATTTAAAAAATAATTTAACATGAATATATTTGAGACAAATTTTACATAAGCACTGAATTCTCACACACTGTCAAGACAACCGCAGGAATGAATACGCAAATGCAGAAATGGTGTGAAGACTAGCCTCCTTGCGATAGCTTTCTCATATTGAAGAAACAGATGTGGTCTTCCTGCAAACATAACACCCAAATTGGTGGTAAGAGCAGTTTACATACAGTGGCTGAGCTGTAAGTATTTTGCTGTTTCATGCTTTCGCACTCTGGCTCGATTGAGCTATTTAACAAAAAGAAGAAAGTCGCCCGCATCTTCCCATGGGGGGAACTTGAGTAAATGCGTCGCAGAGTGGTGGGAATATCGCGTGAATGTTGCGTAATTGGGTATGGTTTGGGAATGCTACACGATGCGCACACCAAGTAAGACTTGAACGGCTCCAGCGTGCACGAAGTTCCGGGTTTGCAGCTTCCTTCAGACGCTTGCGTTCAGCGTCGTATGCTCGTCTCTTCGCAGCCTTGTCTTCTGCGTTGCTGGCTGTTGTTGACGCCGACGACGGTGAGGGTGGGGTAATGTTGCCTTCAACAAGTGATGGAATGCTGATTGAAGGTACTGTTGCTTCCATCGCATCTACTCGATTCAAGCAAAGCGTCAAGTCAAGCGAAAGCCAAGTAAAGACGCCTTTGACTGAATTCCAAATGCGCGCTCCGCCGCTTATATACACACCGCCCGCGTTCGAGGGAGAGGAGGGAGAGAGAGGAGAAGCTTGTTGCCGGCACGAGCCGAGCATGCGCAGTGGGGGTGTGGACGGCGCCGCCGACGCCGCAGGTGCGACTAAGAACTGCTCCTCATTTAAAAAGTGCAGCCGAGTGGTAACGAAAAATGCCACCATCTCAGCAGTAAGCATTTCAGCATGCTCAGCGCACTGTCCCGTGGTTGGGATTTGATAAGCGAAATTACATCCATGATCCTTTCATGATGAAGTTCTTGTGCACTGAAGCAACCTGTGAAAAGATCTCCAGGTTTTGTATGAACCTCAATAGGGATCCGGACGGGTACAACAGGCCGCCATTATCCTTCAGCTGTGTAAATTGAGCAGCATGAAGGTTTTTGGCGTCTTGTCCTCCTCTGTAAGTAGGACCTTCCTACATGTGTCACAGCTGGTTTTGGTTGAGAACTTCCGTGCCGCACATCCAGCGACATAAAAAATAAAGCATTGGCCGCTTTTTGCAGACATGTAGGCATTGTGATCAGGTGCACCTTTTTCCAATTTAACTGCGAGCAACACTACAGTTTGCCATTAGCAATCAGCAGGTCTAGCACAAACTGTTTGGTGCGCTCCTCCCCAACTGTGGCGTCAGCCCCAAGCAGAGCAGTCAAAACACCTTGCTCAGCATTACCATTTGAGGCAGACTTGGCGAGACTATAAAAACTCAGGCAAGAAACTGTTATCAAAAACTGCTGTGTAGTTGGATGTGTGTTACCAGTGTTGTACACGTTCCTCTAAAACAGGAACGAAAGCTCGTTCCTCGTTCCTTCCCAATTTTGAAACGAGTTCCCGTTACAAGTTCCCTTAACGCGAAAGGAACGCGTTCCAGTTACAATTCGAAAATTGGAACGTTTCGTTACATTAACGTTACATTTTACTTTTTTTTATCAAATATAGTTTCGGACAATCCAGGGGTGCAGTAAAGCTAGCAATTTAATATTACATCGAATTGTGCATACTATGCGAATTCGAACATCGGCATAATATCTGAAGATGAAAATGCGCTCCAAGACGAATATTTTTGATGTAGCACCGCATAAACTTCCGACATGTCTAACTGCAGCTTTGGCGCTCGTCTATTACAAGTGCAACGCGCATGAAAGTTTCCACATCAATCTTCAAATGCTGAATCAATTTGAAGCAGCCTTCAAATTCTGAAGTGCAAATAGAAAGTAACTCACAAGCATCAATATAAATAATTTATTGCACTAGAAATTACATCGAAATAAACAATACACTGGCATTTAATGAACGTTGTACGGTATGAGCGCGAAAAGAAAGATCGAGAATACATATTTGAACTTAAAAAAGTTTCTTGTTGGAACTCAGGAGCAGTTGAATTTCGATGTTGTTGTCCGACAGACGGACCCGTTTTTTCGTAAGCACTTCGTTGGCAATGTTGAATAGGCGTTCGACTGAAGCGCTTGAGGGTACTGGCGTGTTGTATTTGAGGAAAAGTTCCTTCAGTCCCTCAAAGTTTTCATTTGAGACAGCGGGTAGTCACCTGGTACCAGCAGGTACCTCGACAGCTCATCCTGTGTCTCGGCTGGGAGGGTTTGGAGCCCGAACGAGAAGAAATCTTCAGGCGCCGACGAGGCGGCGACATCTGCCCTGGCTGGTTGGGTCACTGCAGCCAGTTCTGTTCTTACGTTCATGGTCGCCTGGTCTCGCATAGAACTGTCGGGAATCCATGACAGCTTAAACTTTGGTATTAAGCAGCTGGCGATAACCAGCTCGCGCTTTCCTCTGAGGTGTCCAAACCTGCAATCCCGAACAAATTATTAGAAAACGAACCTATTCAAACTCTGATGCAGACATCGCTTACCTCTTCTCAATCCCGTCGAGAACAGCACTAGCTAGAGGGCCACAATATGACAGTCCCTTCATAGCCTCGTATTTAATTCGTTTCTCCAGGACGGCCAGGGTTGGAAGCAGGTAACCGATGAACATGTGTTCCTGTCGCTGCAGTACGTCCAGCGCACAAGAGAGTGGCTTCATCACCTGTGAATGATATCAAATTTTGCACTTTTTTAATTCATAATGAAGAAAATGAGGCACTCTAACTGATTTGAACGTCGATGAGAGGAACGCATATAATTTATAACCAACCACCTGCGGGAGCTTAAACCTCGTTGGTGTCGCATTTTCTTTTTTTTTTTTGAGTAGGTGTTACTGCAAACAAGAGGAAAAGTCAGCTTATAAAAACAAAGTTTACGCCAATTTTCTTCAATTCAGCTTAACTCCTAAGCACATATCCATTGCTGGGAAGACAATCTTCCAAGGGCAATATAACCCATTTTGTATAAAGATATGAAGGCTTTTTGTTGCCCCGATGCGCGCGCGTGTCAAACCGGGGCTAAACGCACAGCTGGCGCTGAAGCCATCACACCAGGCACATAGGCAAGGAGAGGCCAGACCCCCCCCCCCCCTTCCGAAAAAAAATTCTGGCCTGCATCACACCTGCACCGAATAGCGTAACTAGGTTTTTTTTGGAAACATTGGCGTGCTTGTAGCTCACAGCTTTTATACCTCACCGATTATCAGCATACATTCACCAATAGGAGATGGGCACTTACACTGCAGTACTCTTCCATAAATTTGTATTCCGCAGGCCGGTGTAGGACCGGCAGTTTCAAGATGCAGAACAGTCGCTCGATGTCCTTCCCTTCGTTGTGCAGCTTAAGCAGATGCTCCATGGCGTCATGAAGTGAATTCCACCTCGTTGGTACTGGCCGTCTCAGGTAGACTCCACAGTGACTCTTGATTAAGTCAGCTGAGATGTTCGATTGACCCTGCTTGCTCCACAGTGCCGAACACTTCTTAAAAACAGATTTCGCGACTCTCGAATATTGTGCGTCAAGTTCAGCTGCAGCAGAATCCGAGGTTGCGACCAAGTTCAGCGTGTGAGCTGCGCATCTAATGTGCGGCGGAAGCACACATTCAGACCCGTCCGGTGTATTCAAAATGCCTGTCAGGTCCGCTGGTCGCATTTCACTTTCATCGTCTGTTTCGTTTGTCTCACTTTCGCCAAACACCCTGAAGGGCAGAAAAAAAAAAAGAAACATTAATTATGCAACCAGCACTAGAAGTGGCTAAACGTTTCCGTTATCATTATTTAGTTTTGGAGATTTACCTGAACGCTTTAACGAAGTTTGATCCATTGTCGGTTACCACGGAGGTTACCTTACCCTGGATCCCGTATTCTGCAAATACCGAAGACAGCACTTCTGCCAGCTTATCATACGTTGCGTGACCGATGACACGTCTGAACGCCAGCGCGGCAGTTTTCCTCTCGAGAGTGCTAGGATCCAACCACAAGGCAACAATGCCAATGAAGCTCCTGCAAAAATTAGTAACAAATAAATATAGACACCGGGCAATATGCCAAACAGTATAACAACCGGGCAGTATAATGCTCAAGTGAAGAACCGCTGCGGTATAAGACACACCTGTGAAAGCTCGACCAAAGGTCCGCTGAGACAGCGACGTGGTCAACGTTGATAAATTCCAATGACAGTTTCTGCTTCATGTCTTCAAAACAGGCGTCAAGGCGGTCGGTCAGCATTCGTCGAGTGAGTGTTTTCGGCCTGGAGCGAGGTGTTCCACGAGATCCTTGAAGGCTTTTTCTTCGACAATGGAGAAGGAGTGCAGGCCTTCCACAACAAATGTCGTGACAAGTTTGTCGAGCGTGTGTTGAGAGACAGCTTGCTTGCTGAATATACTATTCAAGCGCAATTGCTTCTGGCGTTCTTCAGCTGATGGTGCCTCTTCAGAGAGGCGTTTACGGCCCCCCCCTTTTCATTAGGTTCTCGAATTCTTGAAGCTTGTGCAGATGTGCTCTCTAAAAAAAAGAATATAAATTCTACTACAAGTGCGGACTTTGCTTCAATAATTCCTTAACAATAATAACACATTAGTTAGGACGACCTATATTTAAACACAAAAAGGAATACCTGCTCAACCTGACACAAACGTAAAACCAGACGCACACACAAGCGCAAGTGTGTGTGTGTGTGGTTTTACGTGTGTGTCAGGTTGAGCAGGTTATTTCTTTTTGTGTTAAGATGCACCAACTTGCCCAACAATAAGTACGTCTGACCTATATTTGCTTGTTCTCGCCACCACCTAATTGAAGGTTTGTGCGAGATTTTAAAAATAGTGCGGGTCTAATCGTTGGCACACCATAAACTTTCTATGCGAAAGATAAGGCTTGAAACATTTTATAGCAGATGACGTGTTAACGTGCGGACATTTTTGAGACTCTCTCGCTTTTCCCTCTTCTTCTTCTTTAGCCACTTTTATCACGTTTTCAGTCATTATGTTCACATACGACAGGCCATTTGCACTTCATGTTTTTTTTTTCTACCTCGTACCTGCTATTTCTGTGAAGTACGTAGACGCGTGGGCTTTAACAGCACACATCATTTGGCGAAGTACGGCTAAAATAAGTGCAGAAACCACTAACAACATGTTATCAAAGCTATGCAACATAATCATAATATCTGGGGTTTTACGTCCCAAAACCAAGATCTGATTATAAGAGACGGCGTAGTGGAGGGCTCCGGTAATTTCGACCATCTGGTGTTCTTTAAGGTACGCTGACATTACACAATACACGGGCCTCTAGCATTTCGCCTCCATCGAAAATGCTACCGCCACCGCCGGGATCGAACCCGCGAAAAACACTGCAACATGAAAAGAGCCCAACCCCCGCATAAACGTACACGCGTGCGTTTACTGAGCGTACGTTAATTCATTGGAGATCAAAACCTGGCACACACAATATTTAACGTGAATGACAAAGTAACGTTTGACTGACCGACACTTAGAATGCAGGACTCCTTCGTTATGTGAATATGAATGAACAAAAAGTAATCCTTACCTTCACGTGCTTCTTCAAGTTTGCCGCCGATGTCTTGGATGCGCCAATCGTCTTGTTCGATGGGAGCACAAGTCAAACATTGGTATGCGATGTTTCCATTTCCTTTGTCTTCTACCGGTTTAAACATCGGTGATAGCCATGGCCAGGGACACTCTACATCGACACTCATTGCAACAGAATCCAGATGCCGAAGAAGATAATATGGGGTTTGATTACTCTCTAATGTCAAATAGAAGTTATTCGTTTAAGGCAAGTTAAGTCAATTATATGTACAACACATGGTACAGGACTTACATCTGAACCGGCTTACACACTAGGTGGAACACGGGGCCGCTTTTTATTGCACCAGTGCTCCGCCTTAATACCACTGCCGACCAATCGTCGCTGGTTTGCCCCTTTGACTGGTGTTGTGCCACATCTCCTGCCCTCGTGCAACCTTTGTTCCCACGGGCAGATCGGTCAGTCGTCAGAATTTCGGCGAACCCTTGTTTCCCGAACAGGTCCTCCTTCAACCGTGCCGTGACAGCTCACGACGAGCAGTCCTCATTTCTTATCATTTTCCGAAACGCTTGTCTTCCTGTTCCGAGAAGCCCAGCCGTAGGTTCGGTTTCACGGAGCGCCGCCGAGTGAGATGAGACCCAGAACCGCGTTCACCTGAACACGGCGCAGACAACTCTTTTCAGCGAAGTCCAAGATCAAGAAGGGAGCCGACGGATGGATACACGTTATAGATTTCAAAACAGGAGAAAGTGCCTCAGATCAGGCTGGCCGACGTTTCGATAGCGGACCTATCTTTGTCAAAGGCGCCTTGTCATCCCTGGCATGTTAGTTTTATGGGGTTAGTGATGACGTCATGTCAGCGGCGGCGCGTCTGTTGCTGTTGGTAATTGATGCCTGGAAAGAGAGAACTCGAAAGCAGAGGAGTAAAGCCCTTGCCACATTTCAAGAGAGTTTGCAAACACGTTCGGGTCTGCCATGTCAGAGTTAAAGGTAGCTGCAAAGAAAGAAAAAAAGGAAAAAAAAAAAAAAAGGGGGGGGGGGGTACAACCAAGCGAGAGGGCGAGTGCACCATCACAAAGAGCTGCAGAAGGTGGTGAGGGGGAACTACAGGCGGGGAGAAATACCGGGCGGCTTGCGTTTAAATGTCGCCAAGGAGCTGCAGAAGGTGGTGGGGAAGGCAGCTACCAGACAAAAAAAAAAAAAAAAGAGGAAGGTACTCGGGCGGCGTACGTTTAAAATGCCGCCTGCCTACTTTAAGTGATATTGAAAGGGTTGCCTGAAAAGCAAGCTCCTGCTTAATGGGTGAAGTAATTGGCTGGCATATGCATCCAGTGTCGTCGGTGGCTTCCAAAAATGGGGCGCCCGTCAACTAAGAGGGGAAAAAAAAAGAAAAAAAAA